>NC_046285.1:19964566-20264566 GCF_004115265.2 Rhinolophus ferrumequinum
CTACATTACAGGGGCAGACATGGGTTATGTTATTCTCATGGTAATGTCAGGAGCCTAACATCACAGCCAAAACAGATAGTCACATTTCAAGCCTCTATTTACATTGAGCCCTCTAATATCTTGTTGACAAAAAAAATCAAGTCATGTACCTAAAGCCAGGGTAAAGGGCAGGAAAGTATTTTAGTCTACCATACATCAGTGGCAGGGGTGTGGATTAAAGACTTGGAATCAACAATTTAATCTACTACACCCACCACCTAGCTTAATGAAATGTAAGGCATGATTTGTAGAGTTAGGCTAATTAATTACTTCTATAATATTGAATCATTGTACTAACACTATATATATATTCCATAAATATATATATATATATATATATATATATATATATATATATATATATTCCACTAAATTGAGAGGTTCTTGGTGCCTAGTCCAATACTAGGCACATAAGTGTTTAAAGAACAAATATATGAGCAAAATAATCATCAACATTATTTGAAAATTTCCATTTTAAAATTGTAAACAAAAGACATTTTAATACATTGAGTAAATAGCTTCACATATATAAAACTGTCATTATAGTTAAAAAATGTTGGATAGTTATCAATAAAAAAAATCTCAAAATGAGAGGCCATTTTGTAATTTGCAGATAATCATTTTGCATATGAAATGTGCCAATAATATTTATTGCTACTTGGCATGACATTGATTCTAAGAATTACCTTGCTGGGACACTTGTATTCATGATTTTTCACTTATCTTAATAATTTAAACCTTGTTTTATAGATATCATTAAATAAGTAGAGAAAATAATCTTTATAATTTTTCCACAAGTGATTTTGACTTCTGTGTACTACTTGAATGACTATTACTCAAAATCTAGCTTCTCTGTTCTACTTACTCTCCTTTGTCCCCTTTTCTCAATAAGTCTGTAAATGGCCAACTGTGTGGACATTAAAAACAAGTGTTGGAGTGATAACGTACCAGGATTTTGTATGAATAAAGACTGTTCAATTACAATGTCATTTCCCTTTGAAAAAATGATTTTGAATTTGAAAAAACTGCCTTACAAATTAAAGTAGCAAAGGCTACTTACTCTGTTTTCCTTCATTAGATGAATCAAAAAGGTAACCAACAAGTCAAACAGTAAATCCATATAATTTATAACTGAAAACCAACTAATAACTGTAGGTATCTGACCATTTTTTCTTTCCCTGTAGTATGTTCAATAATATATTTGGTTCGCAAATCTAAAAATACTGGGTACTTCATGTCTTGCTTTATATAAGTAAATAGAAACATATATAATACGATAAAGTCTATGGCCATTTCCCAGCAATAAAAATAATACTATATATTATAGACTAAGTTTTAAAACCATGCTAGAAATTGAGAAAACAATCACATTCTTACTGAGAAAACAATGATTTGTTGTAGAAGACTTGAGAAAATTGCCACAATAAAGATGAATATATAGCTATCGATGTAGATAGATATCACAGATGGAAAAGAGATACAGAGATAAAGAGGCAGACGGACACAGATGTCTCTCAGTTCTCTTCACCATATGAACCATGGCTTTCTAATATCCATGGAGTAAGAAAAAAACACTGTAATTTATTGAGACATTATTATGTGCAAGCATATTGGTTTTCTATGACCTATGGCCCTCACAATAACTATGAGGTAGGTCTTATAATTGCCGGTTTGTGTGTTTAGTTACATAAAAAAAATAATACAGAACAAAAGTAAAATGGCTTATTTCTCAAGATAATAAAAAGCAGTTCAAGGTATGAGGGCCAGGTTAGTTCGTCTCCAAAGCCATAATAATTTTTCCTATATCGTGATTCCTTTCTCTACACTGATTCTTTTTCTACTTGGAATTGTTTTATATCCAAAAATCTCTGTCTGCACGTTCCTTAGAGATCAGGTTTTATGCACAATTCCAAATGCTCTACTGCCTGCCAGTGATCTGATTCTTTGCCTTGAACCCTGAACAATACTCAAATCTCTGTTGTTACCAGGCCCCACGTCAAATCCAAACAGATGTACAGCCCACATAGGTTCGACTGTCATTTCTAAGAATTCTAGGAGGAAAAAATTTAACTGAAAGTAGTTTTCATTCTAAACATCTACATCACTGTCTGGAAGACCTCCAGTAATGAGGGTGCCTTAGAACCAATACATACAAATTTACATTTCGCCCACACAATTGTCTTCCCAGCCATAATCCTCTCCTGGAACCTCTTCTTTTTACCCCATATCCTTCAAGTCTCAGGTATTAGAAGTTTCAGTCTTCCATTCATTTTATTTTCCTTAATATAACCAATAACTATATATATTTAATTGTGGGCAGTAAGGGGTGGATCTCACACACATACACATATGAAACTACTAAATTGGATGTAACCAGTCATTATAAATATAAAACATTTTTCTAAATGTCACAAGATTTTTTTGTTTTGTTTTTCTTTTTTTTTTTTTTTACATTAACTGGGGTTACCCATCTTTCCCAGTCTGCTACCCAAAAACAGACTCAATGTTTAGAAATTGTGCCACTCCCTTGATTCTACCAACCTATGACTTTTCATAGACTACAATATTTAGGATTCATACAACTTCTTGGAGATACATTGTATCATGTTTCAAAAATCCCCTTTACCTTGTTCTAGAGTAGTAGCTCTTTAAAAGAGGAAAGTCAACTTTTTTGTTTCAATTAAAGTTGACCTTCAATTCAACTTTTTATACCAGTTTCACCCAGTAATATCAGAAATAATTTATCTGAGGAAACATCCTAAGGAATATGTCTAAGGTTCAGGTAAAAATTACATAATCATACATTTTTCGAAAAGGAAGTAAGTCCTCCTTTTTAAGAGGACTCTATTAGTAGAGCATGAGTTGAGGGAATTGTTTTCAGGTTCTTTCCTTTCCATTCAGTTCTAAGGGAACCCTCTCAGATTCAACATCCTGGGACACCACATAAAAGCATCCCAGATTCACTATCTTCCTTGTGCATCAGCCGCAAATGGCACTTATAATCATGAGTTCTTGAACAACAGACTTCTCTTAGCCCTGATCTTATCTTATAGAATTGCCTACCCAAGAAACTCTTTCAAGAATGAGGGAAGGATGGCCGGATGGCTCAGTTGGTTAGAGCACAAGCTCTGAACAACAGGGTTGCCGGTTCAATTTCCACATGGGCCCAGGAGCTGCATCGTCCACATCTAGATTGAAGACAATGAGCTGCCGCTGAGCTGCCGGAGAGGTGGCTGGATGGCTCAGTTGGTTAGAGCCAGCTCTCAACAAGGTTGCTCGTTCAATTGCAACATGGGATGGTGGGCTGCACCCCCTGCAACTAAAGATTGAAAACGGCGACTGGACTTGGAGCTGAGCTGCACCCTCCACAACTAGATTGAATGACAACGACTTAGAGATGATGGGCCCTGGAGAAACACACTGTTCCGCAATATTCTCCAACTAAAAAAAAAAAAAGAAAGAATAAGGGCAAAACATAAACATATTGAAAATAAGTAAAAGTTAGAGATTAGCACCAACTGAATTTCACTAAAGGAATTTCTAAAGTATGTACTCCAATGAGAATAAAATGTAACCACAGAGGGAAAGTGTGAAAAGCTAGACCTTAAGAGTGCAAATGATAAATAAATAAGATTAAACTAGACAAAATTGTTGTAAGAACCATATCATTTCCCTCATCTGTAGAATATAAAACTGAAAGCCACAAAGAAGCAAAACAAACAAACACACAAACAAACACTGATAGACATAGACAATAGTTTAGGGTTACAGACGGTAAGGGGAGAGGATGGTCGTAAATGAGGATAAAAGGGAGCAAATATATGGTGATGGAAGGAGAACTATCTCTTTGTAGTGGGCACACAATGTGATATCTAGATTATGTATCATAGACTTTTACACTTAAAACCTATGTAATTTTACTAACCAATGTCACCCCAATAAGTTTAATTCAAAAATTTATTAAAAATCTAGATTAAGCAAAGGACCCAGAATAGCCAAACAATATTGAAGGAAAACAAAGTTGGAGGACTATCACAACCCAATTTCAAAACTTCCTATAAAGCTACAGAAATAGAAGCAATGTGGTACTGGTGAAATAATTGACAAATAGATTAATGAAACATTGAACACAGAAACAGACACACAAAACTGTAGTCCAGGATCTTTAACAAAGAGCAATGGCAATATAATGGAGGAAAAAAGCCATCTATTTCTTTTTAAGTTTATTGGGGTGACAATTGTTAGTAAAATTACATAGATTTCAGGTGTACAATTCTGTATATTACATCATCTATAAATCCCATTGTGTGTTCACCACCCAGAGTCAGTTCTCCTTCCATCACCATATATTTGATCCCCTTTTCCTCATCTACCACCCCTCTGCCCCCTTACCTCTGGTAACCACTAAACTATTGTCTGTGTCTATGAGTTTTTGTTTCTCATTTGTTTATCTTGTTATTTTGTTGTTTTTGGTTTATATACCACATATCAGTGAAATCATATGGTTCTTTACTTTTTCTGTCTGACTTATTTTGCTTAGTATTATAATCTCAAGATCCATCCATGATGTCACAAATGGTCCTATTTCATCTTTTCTTCCGCCGAATAGTATTCCATTGTGTATATATACCACAACTTCTTTATTCATTCATCTATCGAAGGACATTTTGGTTGTTTCCATGTCTTGGCCACCATAACTAATGCTGCAATGCACACTGAAGCACATTTGTCTTTATAGATAAATGTTTTCAGATTTTTTTTGGTAGATACCCAGGAGAGGGATTGCTAGGTCATATGGTAATTTGATTCTTAATTTTTTGAGGAACCTCCAACTGCCTTCCATAGCGGCTGCACCAGTCTTCATTCCCATCAACAGTGTATGAGGGTTCCTTTTTCTCCACGGCCTTTCTAACAGTTGTTACTATTTGTCTTGTTGATGATAGCCATTCTAACTGGGGTGAGGTGATATCTCATTGTGGTTTTCATTTGCATTTCTCTGATGATTAGTGATGTTGAGCATTTATTCATATGTCTATTTGCCATTTGTATGTCCTCTTTGGAGAAATGTCTCTTCAGGTCCTCTGCCCAGTTTTCAATTGGGTTGTTTGCTTTTTCTGTTGTTGAGTTGCATGAGTTCCTTGTATATTAGCGCCTCATCGGAGACACTGTTTGCAAAAATCTTCTCCCATTCAGGTGGTTGCCTCTTTATTTTGCCGATGGTTTCTTTTGCTGTGCAGAATCTTTTAAGTTTCATATAGTCCCATTCATTTATTTCAGCTTTTACTTCCCTTGCCTTTATAGTCAAATTCATAAAATGCTCTTTGAACCCAAGGTCCATAAGTTTAGTACCTATGTTTTCTTCTATGCAGTTAATTGTTTCAGGCCCTTGCTTAAGTCTTTGACACATTTTGAATTAATTTTGGTACATGGTGACATGTGGCTTTCCAATTCTGCCAGCACCATTTATTGAAGAAGCTATCTTTTTTCCATTGTAAGTTTTGGCTTACTTGTTAAAAATTATCTGTCCATATTTATGTGGTTTTATTTCTGCATTCTCAATTCTATTCCATTTGTCGGTGTGTCTGTTTTTCTGCCAATACCATGCTGTTTTGAGTATTGTAGCCCTGTAGTACAAGCTAAAGTCAGGGAGTGTGATACCTCCAGCATTGTTCTTTTTTCTTAAGATTGCTTTGGCTATTCGGGGTCTTTTGTGGTTCCAAACAAGTCTGATGATTTTTTTGTTCTATTTCTTTAAAAAAACTGTCATCGGGATTTTGATGGGGATTGCATTAAATCTGTATATTGCTTTGGGTTATATGGCCATTTTAAATATGTTGATTCTTCCAATCCATGAGCATGGAATGTAAAAGACATCTTTTCAAAAAATAGTGTTGGAACAACTGAAAATTCACAAGCACAAAAGTGAATGGAGACACAAACCTTCCACTCTTCACAAAAATTAACTCTAAACGTATCCTCGATGTATATGTAAAAAGTAAAACTATAAAGCTTTCAAAGGGTAACATAAACTCTATTTGACCTGGCATATATTGATGACTTTTTTATATAAAACCCAAAGAAAGGACCAATGAAGCAAATAATTGATAAGGTGGACTTCATTAAAACTAAAACTAAAAAAAAAAGAAAAAAAATGCTCTGTGAAAGACACTGACTGGGAATGAGAATGAGAAGACAAGCCACAGACTGGTAGAAAATATATGCTAAAAGCACATCTGATGAAGGACTGCTATCTAAAATATACCAAAAAAACACTTAGAATTCAACAATAAGAATATGAACAACGTTTTTAAAAAATGGGCAAGACACCTTATCAAGTAAGCTATATAAATAGCAAATGAGCATATGAAAAGATGTTACACACCATATATCATCAGGGAAATACAAATTTTTAAAAAAGAGTTAGCACTACACAGGTATCAGAATGGGCAAAATCTGGAACACTGACAGCACCAAATGCTGCAGGGATATGGAATGACAGGAACTCTTTCTCATAAGTTGTGGGGATGCAAAATCGTACAGCCACTTTGGAAGATAGTTTGGCAGTTTCCTATAAAACTAAACATACTTTTACCATACAACCCGCTAATTGTTTTCCTTGGTGTTTACCCAACAGATTTGAAAATATGTCTACACAAAAAACTCCAAACAGATGTCCATAGCAGCCTTATTCATAATTGCTAAAACTTGGAATCAATCAAGATGTCCTTCAATAGATGAATAGATAAATAAACTGTGGTACATCCAGACAATTTAATATTATTTGGTATTAAAAAAGAAAGGAACTATTAAGCCATGAAAAGCCATGGAGGGAATTTAGACCTACCTTACTAAATAAAGGGAGCCAATCTTAAAGGCTGTATACCATATGATTCCAACTATATAACCTTCTGAAAAAAAAATAAAACTATGGTGACAGTAAAAGATCAGTGGTTGCCAGGGGTTATGGGAGAGAGAAAGATGAATAGACAGGCATTTTAGATCAGTGAAACTATTCTGTATGCTATTAGAATAGTAGATACAAGTCATTACACATTTGTCTAAACCCATAGAATATGTACCATCAAGAGTGAACCCAGATATAAACTACAGATTTTGGGTAATAATGACATTTCCACATAGATTCAACTGTTGTACCAATTGTACCACTCTGGAGGGGAGATTGATAGCGGGGAAGTAGGTGGAGGTGCAGCGTGTATACAGGAACTCTTCATACTTTTTGCTCAATTTTTCTTTAACTCTAAAATTGCCCTAAAAATAATCTATTAAATATTAAATAAAAAAATAAAGAGCAGAAAATGGAGAAAAAAGATCATAGAAAAAGCAGAACAAAGAAGTGAAAAGTGAGATGACATTTAAAAATCCAATTGTGTTGTCTTACAGCTGCAAAACCGTTTGTTCCCCCACACTCTTCCCAGGATTTCACAAAGGAGTGCCTCAGCAAACTGAGGCCAGATGGAATTATATTGGTCCCTCCCCTTCAATGGATTCCTTGGAGATGTGTGTGTGTGTGAAGGCAAAGTTCAGGCTGGAACACAATGGGAACTTTCGGAAAGACAGCCAGCAGGCTACTAACACAGAGATCTTGAGATTAACAATTGTTTTCCTCTTTAGAAGTTTACCAATAAAAACTACGCGTTGGCCCGATTCGGGGCCCAGCCCTTGAGGTTGGAGTCCCTTGGCCCCGCTCTCACTCTAATCTTGGCTACTGTCTTTTCTTAGCCCTGTGCTGCCCTTCTCACCCCCCACAACCCGCATCGTGCTGGACGTGACACAATTGATTAGGAAAACAAGATGGAGTGACGTCAGAAATATGGTAGCATTAGGGGTGCTCTTTGCTATCTCCCCTTAAAGTTACAACAATTGAACAGCTATAATTGAACAAAGAATTCCCTATGCAACATACAAGCACATCTGAGAGATCCACACATCAAAGCATCTGAAGGAGGGCAAATCAGGCTAACAGGAGAGGCGGGAAGGGAGAAGTGCAGAGATGGGGCCACAGGACACACCCCAGAGCTCCCTGTGGTTCTGGAAGAGGGAAGGTTGTGACTGCTGGTGCACTTTCTATGGCTCCAACAATTCTGCTTTAGGAATCAGCACATAATAAAGCTGAACCTAATGAGAGGGGAAGCGATCTCATGGCAAAAACCAAATACAGAAGTGCAACAATTGGTCTAACAGCCCTTATTGCCAGGCATAAAACAAAACCTTGGAGCCTAGTTGCCTTCGCCTACCCTCCCAGTGTAAGCAGCAGGCCCCAGAAACAGTAGCAGTGCCAGATTGAAAAACAGAATATCTACAGCCCTGAGAACTGGAGAGATAGTTCCTGAGAGGCAGATGCACACTGTGGCTAATCCCAGTAACAAGGGAGGACCTATAGAGGTGACGCAGCTGTGGTCTGGTAGTCATCATTACCGAAAAGAAAACAAAACCACAAACATACAAGTCACCTTCCCCAGTCTCCCCTGCCCCCACCTTTTGTAGCTGATTGTACCATGGGCACCCAGGGTTGCTGATGCACACGACTGCTTCTGGTTGCAGGAACAACATTGGGATTTCAGGGGCTCAGAACACCATCCCCCACCACATCCTCCCATAGGGGTGCTGCCCTGAGACTGAGGCTACATGGTAACAGAGGAATAGCCCATCTCCCCAGGAAATCTCCCATTGTGCAAGAAGCCAGAACAGTTCAAGAGAAAACAAAATGCTCCAGCGCTACCTACTGGAAAACAAAAGAATGACTTTTTCATGTGAACATACTGCAAAATTCACTCCCATACATGCTGAGGAGAGAAATAATCCATTAATGGTCATGAATAAACAAGGTAACAAGTCAGAAAGAAATTGAAAAAAAAAAGATCCAGAAAATAAACTTAAAGACATGGAAATATGTGACTTAAATGACAGAGAATTCAAGATTGCAGTTCTGAAAAAACTCAATGGTATGCAATAAAATGCAGACAGTTTAATGGACTCAGAAATAAAATCAATAAACAAAATGAATACTTTACCAAATATATTGAAGTTTTTTAAAAGAACCAAATAGAAATTCTAGAGCTGAAGAACTCAATAAAACAAGTGAAGAATGAAAAAAAATAACCTTATGAAATAGAGCTGACCAGATGGAGGAAAGAATTAGTGATATCGAAGACAGAAATCTGAATGTGACGCAGACGGAAGAAGAGAGAAACTTGAGAGAAAGAAAAGAAAAGAAAAGAAAAGAAAAGAGAAGAGAAGAGAAGAGAAGAAAAGAAAAGAAAAGAAAAGAAAAGAAAAGAAAAGAAAAGAAAAGAAAAGAAAAGAAAAGAACTGCATAAGAATTATCTGGCTCCATCAGAAAGAGCAATATATGAATGATGTGTATATGAGAGGGAGAAGGTCACAGAGAGCCTATTCAAACTTATAGTCAACAAGAACTTCCCAAACTATGGAAAGAACCGGATCCTTGAATCCAAGAAGCAAGCAGAACACCTAATTATCTCAATTCTATAAGGCCTTCTCCAAGGAACACTATGTTGAAACTGTCAAAAATTAATTACCAAAGAAGAATTCTCAAGGCAGCCAGAGAAAAGAAAGATGGTAACTTACAAAGGAAAGTCCATTAGTTTATCATTAGATTTTTCAGCAGAAAGTCCAGAAGCCAGGAGTGAGTAGAATCAAATATTCAAGCTACTAAAAGAAATTGTCTTCCAAGAATAATATATCCAGCAAAGTTATCCTTTAAATATAAAGAAGTAATATAGACCTTTCCAGATATACAGAAGCTGAGACAATTTTCCATCACAAGGCCTGCATTACAGGAAATACTGAGGGGCATTATTATACCTGAAACAAAAAAGACAAAAGCATACAAAACTATGAGTAAGATGACTAACAGACAGAAAGAAGCAAGAAATGGCAACCCCTAATGAGAATAAGTCACTGTTCACTTAAATATAACATAAAGAAGATGAAAACATAAAAAGAAGAAGAAAATTTGCTACTACAACTCAGAAATGCAAACACAGGGATAATTTATGACAATAAAAACATAAAAGGGGCAAGGGTAAAGGTCTGAATTTGCAAAGGGGAATAGAGATAAGATGCATGCTGAAGAAAAAAGACTAACGTATATATAAAACTTTCTTTTACATAAATTAGTGGTAACCACTGTGGGGGGAATATATATATATATATAAATATATATATGTATGCATGTATATGTGTGTGTATGTGTATATATATATATACAGAACTGAGACATAACACACAAAAAAAGAAACATGAGAAATCATAGAACCACCAAACTAAAATAATAGACAGAAACACAAAGTTAAGGGAACAACGGAAACACTGAGTTGCGAGAAAACAAAAAATAGAATGGCTATAGCAAATCCTCATATATCAATAATCACCCTAAATGCAAATGGACTGAACTCACCAATAAAAAGACACAGAGTACCATACTGGATCAAAAACAAAATGATATACTGCCTTCAACAGACACATCTGAGCTGCAAGGACAAATATAAACTCAATGTGAAAGGGTGGAAAATGATACTCCAAGCAAATGGCATTCGGAGAAAAGTGGGTTTAGCTATACTTATATCTGATGAAATAGATTTCAAGATCAAAAAAAGATAATAAGAGACAAAGATGAACTTTCATAATTACAAAGGGGACACTAAAACAAAAAGACATGATACTTATCAATATATATGCTCCAAATCAGGGAGCACCAAAATATATATACCTAGTAGTAACAGAACTAAAAAGCATAACTAACAAAAACATAAACTTAGTAGTAGTCCTAAATACGACATTGACAGCTATAGACAGATTATCTAAACAGAAAATCAATAAGGAAATAACAGCCTTAAATGACACATTAGACCAAATGGACATAATCAACATTTACTGAGCTTTCATTCCAAAACACTAGACTGTGCATCCTTTTCTAGTGTACATGGAACAATCTCAAGTATAGACCACATGTTGGGACACAAAACTAGTCACAGTAAATTTAAGAAGATTGAAATCATACCAAGCATATTCTCCAAACACCATCATTTGAAATTGGAGATCAATTGCAAAAATAAAGTTGGAGAAACCACAAATACTTGGAGATTAAGCAACAAGCTACTAAAGAACAACTGGGTCAAAGAAGAAATAAAATGAGAGATCAACAGATACATAGAAAAAAATGACAATGACAGTACATCCTGTCAAAATTATTGGGATGCAGCAAAAGCAGTACTGAGAGGGAATTTTCTATCATTATAGGTCTGTCTTAAGAAACAAGACCCCCCCACCAAAAAAAAAAAAAAAAAAAGCACAGGCACAAAAAACAAACAAACAAAAAACCAACACCTAACGTTACACCTTAAAGAACTAGAAAAAGAAAAACAAATGAAACCCAAAGTCAACAGAAGGAAGGAAAAAAAATAAAATTAAAGCAAAATGAATAGAAATGGAGAACGAAAAGACAATAGAAAAAAAAATAATGCAACAAAGAGCTAGTTCTTTGAAAAGATTAATAAAATTGGCAAATCCTTGGCTAGACTCACTAGAGAAAAAAGAGAAGAGACATAATTAAAATCAGAAATCAAAGAGAAGTTAGAACAGAGCACACTGAAATACAAAAAATCATAGGAGAGCACTATTAAGGACTATATACCACCAAATTCAATCACTTAGAAGAAATGGACAAGTTCTTAAAAATATATTAAGCTGGTACAATAGTAATTGCTGATATTGGAATTATTTTTAACCTTTTAAACTGAAACTACTTTTGCACCAACCTAACCTTTGTAGGCTGAATCACAGAAAACTGGAACATCTAGATAGACCAATCAATCACCAGGAAGGAAATAGAAACAATCATCCAAAACCTCCCCAAAAGCAAATTCTAGGACAAGATGGCTTCACTAGTGAATTCTACCAAGCATGCAAAGATGAGTTAATCCCTGTCCTCCTGAAACTCTGCCAAAAAACTGAAGAAGAAGCACTAGTTCCTAACTCATTGTATGAGGCGAACTTTACCGATACTAAAACCTGGTAAGGATAACTCAAAAAAGAACATTACAGACCAATATCTTTGATGAATACAGATGCAAAAATCCTAATCAAAATACAAGCAAATCGAATACAACAATATATTAAAAAGTTTATACATCACGATTCAGTAGGGTTCATTTCAGCAGCACAAGAATAGTTCAATTTGATATGCAAGTCGATCAATGTGATAAAACATAAACAAAATAAAGGATAAAAATCATATGATTATATCAATAGATGCAGAAAAAGCATTTGACAAGATACAGCATATATTTATGACTAAAACAATAAAATGGGTATAGAAGGGAAGTACCTCAACATAATAAAGTCCATGTTCTACAAACCTTCAGCTTATATCATACTTAATGGTGAAAAACTGAAAGCTTTTTCTCTAAGATCAGGAACAAGACAAAGATGTTCCTTGTCATCACTGTTATTCAATCTCATACTGGGATTCCTAGCCAGAGCAAACAGGCAAGAGAAAGAAATAAGAGGAGAAGGAGAAGTCAAAATATCACTTTTTACAGATGACATTATTTTATATGTAAAATCCTAAAGACTCTACCAAAAAACTATTAGAAACAATAAACAAATACAGTAAAGTTGCAGGATGCAAAATCAATGTACAAAAATCCATTGCATTCCTACATACTAACAATGAAATCTCAGAAAGGAAATGAAAAAAAAATTCCTTTTGCAATTGCAGCAAAAAGAATAAAATATTTAGGAATACACTTAACAAAGGATGTGAAGGGCCTATACACTGAAAACTAAAAGACATTATTAAAAGAAATTGAAGAAGACACAAAGAAATTGAAAGATAGTCTGTGTTTATGGGTTGGAAGAATCAACACAGTTAAAATGGCTGTATTACCCAAAGAAATATATTGGGGATTTTATGTAATCCCCATCAAAATCCCAATGGCAGTTTTTCAACAAGTAGAAAAAAAAATCATCAGATTTGTATAGAATCACAAAAGACCCAGAATAGCTGAAGCAGTTCTGAGAAAAAAATAACCAGTCTGGAGGTATCACACTCCTTGACTTTAATTTATACTACAAAGCAACAATAATCTAAACAGCATGGTATTGGCAGAAAAACAGACACACAGTGGAATAAATAAATTCAATGGAATAGAATTTATTTCTGGGTAGAAATAACCGTACATATATTTGGGTAGATGATTTTTGACAGAAGAGCCAACAACATACAATGGAGAAAAGAAAGTTTCTTCAATAAACGGTGCTAGGAAAATTGGAAAGCTGTGTGCAAAAAAATAAAACTAGACTGCTATCTGTCACCCTATACTAAAACTAACTGAAAATGGATCAAACTCCTAAATATAAGACTTGAAACAATAAATTGCACAAAAGAAAGCACAGGTACTAAACTGATGGACCTTGGGTTCAGGGAGGATTTTATTAATTTGATCTCAAAGGCAAAGAATGTAAAAGCAGAAATAAATGAATGGGACAATATCAAACTAAAAGGCTTCTATACAGCAAAATAAATCATCAACAAAACAAAGAGGTAGCCAACCAAACGGGAGACGATATTTGCAAACAATGTCTCCAATAAGGGGCTAATATCCAAAATATATAAAGAATTCATACAACTCAGCAACAACAACAACAACAACAAAAAACAATCTAATTAAAAAATGGGCAGAAGACCTGAACAGACACTTCCCCAAAAAGACATATGAATGGCCAACAGATATATGAAAAAATGCTCAACTTCCCTGGCTATTAAGGAAGTACAAATCTAAAACCATGATGTGATACCACCTCACACCTGTTAGAATGGCTATTATCAACAAGACGTAATAACAAGTGTTGGAGAGGCTGTGGAAAAAATGAAACCCTCATACATTGCTGGTGGTAATGTAAATTGGTACAGCCACTATGGAAAATAGTGTGGAGGTTCCTCAAAAAATTAAGAATAAAATTACCATATGACTCAGCAATCCTTCTTCTTCTATCCAAAAAATCTGAAAACATTTATCCATAAAAATATATGTACCGCTATGTTCATTGCAGCATTATTCATTGTGTCCAAGACATGGAACCAACCAAAGTGTCATTCGATAGATGATTGGATAAAGAAGATGTAGTACATATATACTACTTGACCATAAGAAAAGATGAAATACTGCAATTTGTAACAACATGGATGGATCTTGAGATCATCATGCTAAGCAATATAAGTGAGACAGAAAAAGTCAAGAACCATAGGACTTCACTCATATGTGGGATATAAAACTGAAAGCAACAGATGATGAAGACAAACAAAGAAACAAAACTCATAGACATAGACAACAGTTTAGTGATTACCAGAGGGTAAGAGGGGAGGCGAGCTGGTAGAAGAAGAAAAAGGGATCAAATATATGGTGATGGAAGGAGAACTGACTCTGGGTGGTGAGAACACAATGCAATATAATGATGATGTATTATAGAAATATACACTTAAATCTTATGTACTTTTATTAACCAATGTCATGCCAATAAATTTAGTAAATGAAAAGCCTATTTGTTTAAAAAAAAACAAAATTTATAATAAAAAAATTAAAAATAAATAATTAAAAAAATAAATCAAAATACATGTAAATCTATTGAAGTTATCAGTAAAGACAGATAATGTAAAAATAGAATAAAAAAGGAAAATCAATTAAAACTGCTTAAAAGAGTCTCATTAATATTTGGGATAATAATAAAAAAGAGCTCAAAGTTTTAGAAATAAAGATAAAATGTTAAATCACCAAGATGTGCTAAAAATATAGCTTCAAATTGAAGATAATTATATCATCTTTAGTAATAGTTTTCTAGGCTCTGTAACAAATTACCATAAACTTGGTTGCTTAAATAACACCCATTTATTATCCCAGAGCTTTTTACGAGTCAGGAGTTTGGTTACAATTTGAGTGCATTCTAGGTGTCTTGTGTGACACTGGTGACTTCCTTTATACGACTAAGGTGAAATAGTATTCCGGATGGTATTAAAAGCCACTACTTTATTCTTCTGTAATACGTATATGAAGGATACTTAGAAACCCTCTTTCAAAGATCTCAGACAATTGGAAATAAAATGACTTTAACTTAGAATGTTTTAAAAAGCTAATTGCAAATGTTGTCAGTCTTTCAAAACTAGATGGCAGGACAATTAGTCTAATGAGAAAAGCAAGTTATAATCCCACATCTAGTCAACTTCTTTTATTTCAGAGAGTAAGGACCATCTGAGTCTTTATGGACCTATATATACACAATATGTGTCTGTTCTCTCTCTCCCTCGCACTCTCACCTTCTTCATGTTTCATCACCAATACATTTGACAAATTATACTCTGATGGTCATTATGTAGCTGACACAAGAAATCATTAAAGTTGCCTAATCACCAAGAGAAAAGTGGTGTCGTAAGACCAATAAATACCTAAACCTTTGATTAATTAGGATGTTGTGCCCAGTGGCTATTCCTCTGGCATCCATTGCAAAACCGCCTTCCTCTTCTCAAACACTTTCTTTGTCTTCTGAAGTACATGCCTATGTCTAGGAACTCACAGCATTGTCATTTCCAGTAGATATTTATTCCTGGAAAGAGTGAAAATGCAGTCCTATCTTAATCTCCAAAATCACCAATTTAATATCAATACAAGAGAATATTTTCTGGGTGTACCAATTAATAATTACCATATTTCAAATATGAAAAATTTAATATCTTGGATTTGGAAAACAAATGTTATCTTGGGTTACATTACCTAGCAACAGAGCCAGAGAAAGATCCACGTGTCCTTCAGGATAAACTTGAGAGTGAAGGAAGAAGGATAGGAAAAAGGAAGAAGGTAAACAAGAACGTAATTTCAGGAAAACTCTAGTCTTGGGCAGATGCAAGGGGAATGCATGGGGTCTCCAGACAACAACATGCACTAGAGTGGACCTGCCTTGATGCAAGGAGACCACCAGCCTTTTGTAACTCACTGTCTACCACCTGGGGTTGAGAGACATAACTTGCCAGGTGGTTTTGTCAAGGCTGCTCTCAGCAGTCTAGCTTCATCCCTCAGCCAGAGCAGGGCTGGCTTCGTGAGGGTGCAACCTAGGCAAGTGCGTAAGACTCGGCTCTGAGAGTGGCCCTACACTTGGTTCAGTGTTCTTCTGTCCCTGTTTGAAAGTCTCAGTGAAATTCTCAGTTCCCTGTTTGAACTTGTGAACTCCAATGAGAAAATGGAGTATGTGAGTGAGCAGAAGAATTGCATGTAATATGTGCATCCATATTTCTTGCTGCCCGAATTGCGTATAACATTCATAATGGCCCATGAGCATGGAATTTCAGTGGAGCCTTGAAATATGGATTCAGTAACAGCCAGAATTTGCTTTGAAAGAAGAAAGGCAACTGTGTTCTGAGAAACACAAATGGCCGAGAAACCCGATTCTATTTGTTTTACTCCTATTACTTCCCTCTATTAGCCAACTGCTACTCTGAAAATGATGAAAGAGGAAGAGGAAAGAAAGGTCTACCAATGGTTCTTTTCTTTTCATTTCTTCCTTACTCATGAAAAAGGTAGAGTGTTGGTAAAATGTGAGCAAATCAAGAAGTGAAATAAAAACAATGAAGTTACTTTTGGGTGTTTTCACTTTTCTGGTAAGAGTGAAATATATGTATGAGTCATAAAATTTGTAATTGGATAATTTTGGTGATTCTACATTTGTCTTAAATGCTCTAATATTTGCATTCCAAACTGGTATTGTACAATATAAAGATGAATGATAAAATTCATGCAAATTGTTTAAAATTTTAATTTTATATAGCCAATAAACTTTAGAGCAAGTCAAGGAAAAGATCATGAGAAAAGAGAAAGCTATATAGGTGAGTTCCTTTTTTATTTTATATTTTTTCAATTACAGTTGACATACAGTATTATTTTATATTAGTTTCAGGTGCATAGCGTAGTGTCTAGACATTTATGGAACTTACAAAGCGATCCCCCCAATAAGTCTAGTATCCTATGTATCGTTAATTCCTTTAATGACACATTTTTCCTGCTTTTTTAAGAAACGGTCCTGCATTTATATTTTTCATTGGACTCTGCAAATTATACAATTGGTAATGGCCAAAGCGAGTTACCTGTACAAGACCCCAGGTATATGCCGTTAGCTGCAGCATGCCTCAGCATACTCACAGCAGCTAGGGAGAAAAGGTATGGTGGTTGTTAAGTGGCAACGACATTTACTCCAGTCAGGTCCTTGCCCCATAGATGAATATCCTTGCTTCACAATTTAAGTTCACTCCAGGAAAACAGAATCTCAAGTATGGTGGATGGTCACAATTTCTTGGAAAACTTATAAGAGAATAATTGGTGGAGCACATCACACCCCTGATGTTACATTTGGTTTGGAGACTAACTGACACGCATCATCTCCCTCCCTATTTCTCCTTTTTTATTGCCCTCTCCTTCCGAGAGTGCTTTTTCTTTAAGTAGCTAGCCCGCGTTTACTCAGACCTCCACTTTGAGGCATCAGAACAATAATTTAAATATCAAAATAGCACTTTGTAGAATGCAATAAATGTGACACTTACTTAGAAGGAGCTGGGAAATGAGCAGGAAAGGACTCAGTGCAGCAGCTCTAAGACCTGAGCCAGGACTCCATTTATCACTACTTGACTCCCAAGCACCAATATTCTCAGAGATATGCAGGTGATTTTAGGATTTTGGCTCTAACGTTGTGGGGACAGAGCCAGGAGTGCAGTTTCCAGGCTCTCGCCCTCACGTGGAAAGTTGCTCACTTGGGTAGTAAATGGCCATCAACTATGATTGGACGGCCATCAGCTGTGGCTAGTTGGGAGTCAGCTGTAACCAGTGAGCCATTGGCCACTAATATAACTGCCATGACTATGCTAGCAGCAAATGGGGGCTAGAAAGAAGATGGTGGCTGAAGTAGCAAGAGGGGATTGCAGTTAGCATGTGAGGTTGGTTGGCAGAGAAGCAGATGGCAGGTTGCGGATAGTGTGGCTCCTGCTTCTTGTGTCTCCAACCCAGCTGCCAGCAAGAATATATTTACACCCTGGCTGACTCCCCTATCTATGGCTCCGTGGGTGTTCCTTTTTGGCTTCACCATATCCTGCGTTCTTATGCAGGGAGAGGGAGATGAGACCCCACATGACACCCTGCATGACAAAGGTAAATTCAGAACCTGTATTTGAAGGTCTTTAAAGAGCTAAGTATTCTCCTTTCCTCAGTGAAAGATCACCTGACTAAATGGGCATAAGTTCCTTTGGAGAACTGATGGGGAAATTACTAATATGCATGCTGGTCCTTAATCAAGGGGACCCTAATCGCTCCATTAGCTAATGAATTCCAGGTGTAAAAACTTAAGTTTGGAATCTGAGAAAGAGATACTGATCTTTCCACAGGGGCTGGTTGACCTAAGCTTTATATTCATCTAGTCTTAAGAAACTTTAATTGTGTACAGCAAGTGGTACCCCTGTGGGCTGGGCATTTTTCTCTAAGATAAGTGTGCCAAATATAGCAAGTAAAAACACAGAAACCAGTTAAATTTGAATTTCAGATAAATAATGAAAATGATTTTAGTATAAACATGTCTCATGTAATATTTGAGATATACTTACACTAAAAATATTAAGTATTGTTTATCTGAAATTTAAATTTAAATATGTGACCTGTGTTTTATCTGGCAATGCTTCTCTAGGAAAGCTTTAATTATTTACACCCTGGCTGACATTCAGAAATTGATGGAGAAATTTATGGTCATTACAATAATTATGCCCATCTTAGTTCTTTTTTTTATTATTGGGAAACATTGGGGAACAGTGTGTTTCTCCAGGGCCCATCAGCTCCAAGTCATTGTCCTTCAAACTAGTTACAGCTCAGCTCCAAGTCCAGTCGCTGTTTTCAATTTTTAGTTTCAGGGGACACAGCCCACCATCCCATGTGGGAATTGAACCAGCAACCTTGTTGTTGAGAGCGCGTGCTCTAACCAACTGAACAATCTGTCCCGTTCGCCCCTCCAGAAGCTCAGTGGCAGCTCTTTGTCTTCAATCTAGTTGTAGAGGGCACAGCTCACTGGCCCATGTAGGAATCGAACCAGCAACTCTGGTGTTGAGGGCTCGCACTCTAACCAACTGAGCCATCCAGCCTCCCCCCTTCCCCATCTTACTTCTGATCGTTTTCTGTGGCCATCTGGCCTTTCCTGTTTGGGGAGTCAATGATCCCAATTATGGGCCAGAATCTCCTAGCTTAAGTCTCAGCCGTAAATCTCCTACCATAAGACTCCTACTGTAAGTCTCCTGCCGTAAGTACAGAACATTTTAATTCTGTGTTGTCACCTTTGTGCACCCTTATTGCCTTGAAAAATGAAAGGACCTTCCAAGAAACATATCCAACTGATGGGTTTTCTGATTTTCTATAATTAACTCACTTTAACATGCATACTTCACTGAGTGCTTTTACCCCTTCCTCCATGGTCTTCCAAGTAGTTCTGGCATTTCTACTTCACATAATGCTGGCTCTTGTCCATCACCCACCTTGCCTCCCAGTTTCCAAAAACCATTTCAGCAGTGAATTAGAACTAATCTCCCTGTCTTTGCTGCCCTGGCCAGAATGTTGCATCTTATTTCATTGGAAAGTGTTCCCATATCCAGATTTATGTCTACCCCTGTTGATCCAACACATCAAAATGGTCTGCCAGGCCTTGTCAAGCAAACATAAATAAAGTTCCATACTTGATAATCCCTCATCCTGTAACCCTTCTCTCCCTGTCTTCTCTCTCAGCACTTCACTAGATGGGCCATGCTAAAATTGGCCCCCAGTTAATTTAATTTAATTTAATTTAATTTAATATTATATTATATTACATTTATTTAATTTTTGGTTGTCAGGAAGTTGGAACAGATCCTGACTAAGGAAGAATTATCCTAAGGGATAAGATACACTTCACTGTTTTGAGGACTGTGAAAGAACTACAAGGGAAAGGAAGGTCAGAGGGAGGTGCTGCCCTCTACAATGAGAGACTGGGTCACATCTATAAACTCAGAGGGTCAAGGGAATCTGGGTGCTCAGTGTTCTCAAGTGCATATATCCAGATAGCCCCCTTTTTCAATCTCAATGCTACTTCTTCCCTACCAGGCATAGGGGACTTCCAGGAGCTGAGAATTCTACATTTTCTGGAGTTTTGCTATCCTTATGTGTACTTCCTGAGCCCACTTTTCAGTATGATCAGCCCTCCCCAGCTATAGGGGATGAATATTTCTTTAAACACTGTCATCGAGGCCCTCTTATTTTCACCTTTTGTATTAAATTGGTGACTCATCATCTGAAGCCCTTTATCTTCTTCCTTGAAAGCATCATTGGTGCTCAGCAATACAACCCACTTTTATTGTCCTTATCATTAGTATGTATGTTCCCTTTTCCAATGCAAAGTTATTGCCATCGCAAGAACCATGCATCTCCTTCCACCTTCATCTTTTCTCAATTCACCACAGGTAAATTGTCAATGACAGACTACTACGGAATGCCAAGAACAATTAATAGTCCACCTACCTCACGTGACAGAGTGCTCATTGTGAGGTAGCTAGCTGATGAGCTGTCTTTAGAATCAATCTGTAGTGTTCTTCTCAGGACCACATCCGGTATCAGCTCCACAAGGTTAGACTCCATGGAAGCAAAGCTAGAATCAAGGATTCAGGTGCCTAAGATTAATTAAGGCAGTTCTCATCAGGAAAACCTGTGAAGGAGGGAAGTAAAATAGGAAAAGGGAAGAAGCTGTGTAAGAGTAGTCGCACATAAATTTTAGCCTTGATTTGATTCATGAGCATAAATCACATTGCAGCATTATCCTCTTGAGGCAAGGCAAATAGATCACAGGGCCTGTATTAGTGAGTCACTGACCACACTAGGTGAGGAGTATAACTGTTTGTCACAAGTGTAAGCTGTTAATGCAGCCCTTATAGCTGGGTTGATGGTCATATCAGCTAGTAAAGTGGACATGGCCAGGACATCAGTAGCACCTACTATGATCGTTTTATATAGCAAATTATATCTACATATATACTTTAATTTATATTTTGAAAGATCATCCTAATACATTAAAATGTGATTACTATACCTACTTTTGCATGATGCTTTTTCTCTTTAAATCATTCTTATTTAGATACCAGTTCTGCTATCTTACTGTCCAAATTGCCCAAAACATTTTTTTTTTCCACTCACTAGCATTATCAACCTAAGATATATAAGTTGATAGCATATAGCTGCTACTTTCCAGCTGCTTCCCTTGTTCAAGAGGACCAAGTCTGGGTCTAATTATGTTCTATCTCATCTAATATTTATCCTAGAGACTTGTTTAAACTCTCATTTCTATCTTATGCCTTGGGCCAATTATTTATTCATTTTTATTTTTCTGCATAACAGTGGCAAATTCCTGTTGGCTACCATTCTGACCTCTCCTTACTATTCCTAATCTATAGGTATTCTTACAAATCTAATCTAATTTAATTGTTTTCTTCAACTCTAAGGTAAATCATAAGCACTCTCTGCTAACCCTTTTTAGCCAAGAGGCCACACATACTGTAGAATACGTAAAACAGATGTTCTTCATACCTTGCCCTTCAGAAATCATTATTCTTCTGGGAAGGAGGCTATTGTATGCCTGATTTATCTTCATTGTGGAAGACATGCATATATTGTGTCAGCATACCCCAAGTTTTTAAGAACCAGACTGACTACTGAGATTTGCATATTAAATTTAAACTGGGAGACAACCTCCATGAAGGGAATCTCCTTTTAAATGACAAGTGATAATGCTAATAAAGTAAAGGAATATAAATAACAGATTTGCTTTTGTTTGGGTTTAATTTTGGCTCACTTGGGACAATCATTTTCATTGATACGTTCTTTGTAATGCATTTTATTTAAGTCAGCTATAATCTTACTTAGCATAGTTGGCTATAATGAAAAAGAAACCTAGTGTTATTTAATGTTATTTAAATGGTATAATATCACACATTGTAGTTAACTATTACAATTAAATTATATATTCAACTGTGTGTCCATTTTTATCCAAATAATTTGCCTTTTTATGTTGAAAATACAAAGCTGCCTAAAAGATTTGATCAATTTATCTATATTTCATTGTTGATTCTCTCTCTGCTTCTTATCTTTGTAATTGTGCATTTAATGCCATATCACAGCTATGAAAATAGCCATTAGAAAATAAACTATGTAGAATAAATATCTTTTGTGTTCCAAGCATCTGGGATATTTTCTTGAGCATTTATCAAAACCATACCCGTGCATTTTAAGTGTAATGAAATTCCCAATATGTTAATATCTCCAAGAATATAAAACGGTGTATTGGCCCAAATAAACAGGCAAAATAAAGAGGAGATTATTTTCTTAGAATGTCTGTTATTCTGCTGAATGAAAAATTCTAAACTTGCACAAGATTAGTCAAAACAAATTCTACCTATTGCTATATTGAATAACAATATCTCCATAATACTGAGAACTTGTAAATAAAGAAGTAGTTTAGATCGGCAATATAATTTTAAGGATTATATTTCTGGGAAAAGTAGGTAGTTTATTCAAGGGAATGTATTATGTGTGATTAAATACTACTGGACAAATCCCTCCAAATACTCTAAGAATCATTAAAGATCTAAGGAGATACTATTTCAGATTTTCTACTTGCTCTGAGAGAATTTTTCTTCCCTACCTTAGACTATTAGGTAGGTGTCATGACCGGTGTCATGCAGAGATCTCAGCTCCTGCTCCCCCCATAAGAACACAGGATCTAGTGAGGCCAAACAGGAACACCCATGATACAGCCATAGATAGGGGAGTCATACCACTATAGTCTCACTGGAGGCTGGGTTGGAGACACAGGAGGTAGGAGCCACATGATCCGCAACCCGCCGTCCACTTGTCTCTGCCCTCCAACCTCACTTGCTAACTGCAATCCACGGTGCTAACTGCAATCCGCTTTTCCCAGCCACCATCTTCTTTCTAGCCTCCATTTTTCTGCTAGCCTAGCCACAGCAGTTATATTAGTGGCCAACGGCTCACTGGTTACAGCTGACGGCCAACTAACCACAAATTATTTGGATAAAAATGGACACACAGTTGAATATATAATTTAATTGTAATAGTTAACTACAATGTGTGATATTATACCATTTAAATAACATTAAATAACACTAGGTTTCTTTTTCATTATAGCCAACTATGCTAAGTAAGATTATAGCTGACTTAAATAAAATGCATTACAAAGAACGTATCAATGAAAATGATTGTTCCAAGTGAGCCAAAATTAAACCCAAACCACAGCTGATGGCCGTTCGATCACAGTTGATGGCCATTTACTACCTGAGCCAGCACCTTTCCACATGAGGCTGAGAGCCTGGAAACTGCACTCCTGGCTCTGTCCCCACAGTATATTACCCACTGCTTTATGGAGGACTTTTTAAGTATGGAAAAATAATCAAAAGGTGGGAAATACATAATAAGTATAATGAATTAGCTTAAAAAAAGAAAGTTTTTGTTATAAACAACAATTATTAGTTTTATTGTCCTTAGAGAAAAGGCAAAATAAAACCCATCAAGGACTGGTTCCAAAGGGGTTGCTCATTAAGAGAAGAGGAGCAGCATGAGATTAAGAGACCTTAAACCTTTACCCAAACAACTAACATTCATTGTCACCACAGAGAACCATAGGGCAGATAAGTCTGTTCTCAGTTATCATGCAGTTGGGATGACCAGTTAAATGGCACTACGTGTCCAGTTGAGTGAATAGCAAGAGCAGGGGTGATTCAGTTTTTGTAGATTCTTATGCTTATACAATATCCCCCTCCCCATTCTTTCCAAAGAACATGTGAACTTGTTGCTGGGCCCTCCCCCATGAGCTTCCTATAAGCCTCCCTAAAGGTTACGTTTATTAGCTTTATGGCAAATCTAACTATGAGCCAGAGTGATGACAGTATCTTCCCCAAGACTGTACCCAGTTCTCACCCCATCATTCACTCCCATCAAGGATCTGCAACACACATAAGATTTTATCCATGAATGCAAAAGGGAGCAATGGAACAAAGGACGGTAATGGTGGCAAGAAGGCACCTATCCAAGAAAGAACCAAATAGAGGTCTCACAGTCTGACCAGGATAAGTCAGGCTAGTTTTGAAATGCACCATCTTTATCTAAAATGTCTCCTATGTCCATAGAAGAACTAGGCAACAAAATCAGAGAGAGAGGGAGAAAGAGAATCATTTAATCACATATTGGTGAATAGTAATGGTGTTAATAATCTTATCAACTAAAACAAAGTAATGCAAAAGGACTCTTCTCACTTAAATATTTGTGATTATATTAAGAATTTGTTATGCTATTGTGCTCTACGTAGATAGTCAGTGAACCAAAAGAACCATTATTTGGTCAAAATAATACGAGTAGCAGAGAATTGCAAAGCTGGATTATTTTAACATTACCACTACCATCTTTTGCATTACCTAGTTGAGGAAACTGGAGGTCCAATGATGGTTAGAAACTGAATAAAAGTTTCACAGCCAGGAATAGCAAAATTAGGATTAGAACTGTGTTCTTAAATTCAAGACCAGTTATCTGTATAAAGTTACAAGATATAAATTCTATTTGAAGACACCATTTTCTATGATTACTGAGCTCTCTCCTTTCTCAACTTCTAATAAAATAAAAGTATCTGAGCGGAAATTGATAGGAAAAGACAGAATGATCCATTAAAAGAATACCTGAATTTGAGTGTTGGTTCTGCCAAATGACATGAAAAAGGCACACAATAACAGGTTCTAAGCTTTAATCTCTTACCTATACAATCAAAGCAAAATATTTTCCTTGTAGGTACTCCCAAACTCTCATAAGAGTCAAACAAAGTAACCATGAAAACACTGTGTACACTATAAAGGCAGTTCTAGAATTGCAAAAATAAATATGAGAAATGATACACTGGGACTTGGCAGCCATACTATTTAGGCATCTTCACTTTGATTTTTTAATTTGCCTTAACTCATTACACTGTGATCTTTTATTATATACAAACAGATTCTAGATAAGAAAACAACCTGATTAAAAAATAGGCCAAAGATTTTAACAGGCACTTCACCAAAAAAGACATACAGATGATAAAACACATATGAAAAGATGTCCCACATCATATGTCAACAGGTAAATGCAAATTAAAACAATAAGAAGATACCAATGCATACCTATTAGAATGGCCAAAATCTGGAACACTGACAACACCAAATGATGGTGAGGATGTGAAGCAACAGGAACTCTCATACATTGCTGAAAAAACTATGTATTGTATGATTCCAACTATATAAATTCTGGAAAAGGCAAAACTATACAATTAAAAAATCAGTGGTATCTAGGAGTGGGAGAGGGGACAGAAAGATGAATAGGGGGAACACAGAGGACTTTTATAGAAGTGACAATACTTTGTATTATAATGATAGGTATATGTCATATACATTGGTCGAAACCTGTAGAATGTGAAACACCAAGAGTGAACCCTAAGGTAAACTATGGACTTCAGATGATTATGACGTATCAATGTGTCCATCATTGGTAAAAATACACCATTCTGGTGCGTGATGATGATAATGGATGAAACTGTGCATGAGTGAGGGCAGGAGATAATATGGGAAATATCTGTACCTCTCAATTTTGTTGCGAACCTAAAACTGCTCTAAAAAAATAGTCTTAAAAAAAATCAAAGCCTATCATATTTCTACAAATGACTAATGAATAGGATCCAAAATGAAATTTTAAAAAGTGCAATAGCAGTATGTACAGTTCTCTCTCTAATTCTTTCCAGTGTTTTTTGGGGGTTTTTTTTTGGTTTGTTTTTTTTTATCTTATCCCATCTCCTCACTCCAGTCCTTCTCAGCAAATGATCCCAATGTGTACTTCATTATGTAAAGGTAATCCACAAATGAACTTTCAATTTATGTTAGCAACTTTTGAGTTTCTTTGCATTTTATCTATTCTTTTTCTCCATATTTATCATAGAAAAGGAAAGATTCTTCCTTCTTTCTAAAATCCATCTCACTACCTGTACTTCAGATAATAGCTCCCCTCTCCTACAAAGTCATCCTTCTGAAAAGGTTGTATGTACTCACTGTCTCCACTGCTCATTTATACCTCAACTCACTTCAGTCTATCTACAGTCCTCATGATTCCACTAAATAACTCTCTCCATTGTTACTGATTCTTTCTGTTAATCCACAGACAATCACTGGTTCTTATTGTATCTGATCTACTCATTAATTACCTCCTTTTCTTAGAACGCTTTCTTCCTTTCTGGCTATTCCTCCATAGTATTTTTTTAATCTTTCACTTAAATACTATATTGTCAATGTTTCTGTCATAACCTTTTTTATTTTTCTCACTCTAGTCATGTTTTCTAGGCTATCTCACCTCCTCCATTGTTTCACATGTCATTTGTATGTTGTTGATATCTCCAAAACCTGGATCTTCATCCCAGAACTGATTGAATATTGAAACACGATCTGGATATCAGTTATATGGAAATATCTTTATTTTACTCTGCTACTGGCACCTCAGACTCATCATGTCTAAAAAATGTATACTTCACTGTTGGTTTCAAACATGTTCTTCTGTCCCGTTATTTGTCTTGAAAAATAACACTAATTTCCATTCAATTATCAAGGAGAGAAATCTCCATATCATCCCTTATTTCTTCCTCACCCATTTTCTCCATATCTGTTCAATTACAAATTCCCTGGATTTTACATCCAAATTCATCTTATTTCTAACCACTTCTCTCCATCTACACTGCCACTAGCAATAGTTCACACCAAATTATTTCTCACTTGGATAGCTGTAACTACTTCCCAACTCCTTATTTTCTTCTCCCAACTTAGCCCTCCTCTCATCGGTTGTTCATGCATCAGGCTGAATTATATTTCTTACTTGGAAACCTGATAATATTTTATCCAGATCAGATCAGTAATTTATCAATTACTTCCCATGCCTGTTTGTGTAAATTTTGATTTCTTAATATGCCCTACAAGATTCTTCATCAATTGGCTTCTGAGAATATCTACAGCAATAGTGCACTTTTTCACTTCCACAAAAGTATATATTCTCCTTGATGTAAACTTCTAATTTTCCTGACACAATCTTCATATATAATCTTGGCCCATGATGATTTCCAGCTGACAATTTCCAATTCTTCACTTACTTTTGGGTACCCTTCCTGATTTTTGAAATCTTTTCCAAAGTACTCTCTAGAGCAGACTGTACTTCCCTCACTAAAGCACTTCTTACACTGTCTTTTGTTTGCCTGTGTGATTGAATTCACTATTAGAATGTTGGTGGGATGCATATCTGTCTCATTTACCATTTTTTGGAACCAATTCTAGCAAATAGAAAGTAATCAATAAACATTTGTGGAACACAAAATGTATCTATACAAACAAAATAGGACTATCAAATTTCCAAGGTTATTACCAAAACAAAGGAGAACTGCAAGAAACAGTTTAGTTATGAAAGACCCGCACAGTGATGGGTGCCTAATTTAAACTGAATTTTTTTTAATTCAATTGAAATACAGGTAGAACCAATCTAAATTAAATTGTTGATTATGATCCTTTGGAATTATGGATAAAATAATGAGATGAGCACTGGTTCTTAACTATATGCCACTTTTTGGAATCCCATGGAAATGACTAGTCAAAAAGAAAAAAAGAGGAAATTCTCCACTGATGTTAGAAATAAGCTAAAATTGTACAGTCCATTTGGCAGTAAATCACTGCAAAGAGTACTGCTATATTGACACTCATAACCTGAGAAGAATGAATATTAGTACAAAAGTCAGGGCCATAAAAATGTTCACACTTTTTGACACAGTCATTCCGAATCTAAAAAGATCTATTAAGAATATTATGAGAGTTATGTGCAAAGATTTACATATAAAGATATTCTGTCTTACATAAGGTTTCCTCGAAGGCAATCCTAACTGAGAATTCATGTGCAAGTGAGTTACTGAGAAAGTACTCCCAGGAGAAACCAGTAAAGACAGAGAAGCGGAAATACCTTGAGCAAAGCAAGATTTCAGGTAACACACAAGCTTTCCACTAGTCCCACAAGGTTGTTCTAGACTAGAATCTAGAGAATGAATAACAGTTGTCTCAATTTCAAGGAAAGGAACTGGACATTTACTCTAGCACCCGGTACTGTATGAGGACATAATATACTAGGCCTGTTCTCCTTCCTGCTTGCAGACAAATGTCTCCTATATCTTATGGGCAATCTTTCAAGAGTTTTTGTGTGTTTATTTGTTTGTTTATAGTAGTGGGACATTGGAAGCACAGGAAAAAAAGTATTGGAAGGGGCGATGGGCAAATAAAAGTGATAAATGATGTCTGAGGGGATCTAGGTGGAATGTAAACAGTGACTGAACATAAACATTGGCTGAAGTACTTTTTTAAATCATAGTAAAATAGAAGAAATATAAGTGACTAACAATGAATGATGGTTATATAAAACATTCCTCTGATGAATTTCTAAGCACTTTTTCAAATAATGTTTCTGCTTTTAATGACATTTAATGATATTAAATGTGTATTTAATTGTATAAAATGAGAGGATGAAGAAGTTAAAAAGAGAAACTTTTTATAGGGTATGGTCTCCAAATGCTCAGACTATGACTTATAAGTGTATCTGTGTTAGTGTATCACATATGTGTATATAATATGTATAACACACACATAACAATCTCTGGCTTACAAAAGCCTACATTTTAAAGTACAAAATTTAAAGAAAATTTCAAAACCAGAAAATAATAATACAAGATAAATTATGGCTCTTATAATAAAATAAAATACTATTTATTTATGTATATAAGGACTTGGTTGACCCCAGTAAATACAGTAAATGAAAGGTCAGATAGGAAGCACTGAAGCACAAAGACTCTAGAGTCAAACTGTTCTGGTTTAATTCTCTGTTCCGCCACTTCGTGCTTGTGTCAACTTTGATAGTTCTCTTTTTTGTATCTATAAAATAAGGGTAATAGTAGTACTTATTTCAAAATATTGTTCTGAGAATTAAATGACCGCCACAAGAAAATTACTTGGAACTCTGTTTGGCAGCTAGAAAGCACTCAATAGATGATAGAAATTAGTAGTAGTACATAAGTATTATCTAGTATTGTACTGTATATTTATTCAATAATAATAATAAAAAAGAAACACTTCTTTCCCAGTCAGACAGACAAGCAGTCAAAAAAGCAGACAAAAGTGGCCACGTAATGTTTGACTATTTTTTGGTAATAATTAGAAAAATACAGGATTCTCGTTTATTTATGGTCAGTGCTAATATGGAAAAGCTTCCCCAAAGTAATGAGTTCTGTGGGAACAAAGAAGGTCCTTAAAGAAATGCAAAGGGATATTACTGTGGGTGGAAAATGTGGTAATTTTATGTTCTGTGATAAAATGTCAAGTGTTTGGCTGAGAACAGCAATTATAAAAATTTATAGCCAAAAAGATAGAAAAATCCACGTAGAACAAAACAGAGAATCCATTGAAAATTGTCTAACAAGAGATCCTGACCCAAATGGCATAGGTTCACTATTAGGTAAAGGTGTTCATTAGAAAATCAATGGGGTAACTCACTGAGGGGGGAAAATGTTTCAAATTTTTTTTTTTTTTTAAGATTTTATTGGGGAAGGGGAACAGGACTTTTTTAGGGAACAGTGTGTACTTCCAGGACTTTTTATTCCAAGTCAAGTTGTTCTCCGTTCGTTGTGGAGGGTGCCGTTCAGCTTCAAGTTGTTGTCCTTTCAGTCTTAGTTGTGGAGGGCACAGCTCAGCTCCAGGTCCAGTTGCCGTTTTCTAGTTGCAGGGGGCACAGCCCACCATCCCTTGCGGGAGTCAAACCGGCAACCTTGTGGTTGAGAGCCCACTGGCCCATGTGGGAATCGAACCGGCAGCCTTCGGAGTTAGGAGCATGGAGCTCTAACCGCCTGAGCCACCGGGCCGGAGCTCTAACCGCCTGAGCCACCGGGCCAGGCCCAAAAGTTTCAATTTTAAATTTGTGCATCCCCCCACACTTTTGAATACTTGCTAATGTATAATTTGTAAAGATGGTTTCTTAATCCCTTATGTTCCTTCTCTTCCTTTTCATAGTTTGTGCCTGTGGCACGTACTAGATCTCCAGTCTAATACTCCAGCTTTCTCCATTGGCTTTTTATGTAAAATTATACAACTTTTCTTGTCTTACTCTACTTACATAGAATACATCAAGCAGATTTACCATATTTTGCTGTGTATAAGACACTCCCATGTATAATGTGCACCCACGTTTTTGACCCAGACTTTCAGGGGGAAAAAATCTTTTGTTTTAATTGTTTAGGTCAAATTTGTATTTGATTATAGTTAGGTACTTTTATTGTATTATAAAGGAAATTTAGCATTATTTTTTATTATTACACTTTTAATTCATAAGCATAAATAAAATAATTAAAAACATATGGATACAGAATTAGTACTACTCATGTATAATGCACATCTTTATTTTTCCCCTCACAAATTTGGGCCAAAACAGTGTGCATTATACATGACAAAATACAGTAAGTGAGCCTATCATCTTTATAGCACTCAAATGAACATAATATCACATACATTGTTAGCAGTTTATATTTTAAAAGCTCACGTAAAAATTTTCCTTAGCGAATTCTTAAAGAACTTAAACATAATCAGCTTGATCCACAGGGTGATACAGAATCCAGCTATTAGACACATTAACAAACAATAAACGGAAGTCAGTTAATATGATAGAGTGAGAAGAACCTTGATCTGGGATTGAGGGTAACTGATGCTCTTGAGTTTGCAATTCACAATCAGCCTAATCAACGCACCTCACCGTCCCATGAGTGAGGGCGTTGCTCTACATGATCTCATGGTTTCCTTCCATTCTTTACTTTGTAACATTTATCTAACTTATCATTTTTGTTATTTTATCTGTTTTTTGTTACGGAACTAAGTTCCAAGTGGTCAAAACCATATCATACTCTTCCTGAAGTATCAGAAGTGGGATAAATTCTCAATAAATATATTTTAATAAAAGAATCATGTCCAGAAACATGACAAGTTAGGTATCAGACATAACCCCCAACTGAAGATAACAAAAACTGCTGGAAAATAAATAAAACCTTCTTGCTAAAATAACTGAAAAATTGAAAGATAGTAAAGGAACATCAGACCAAAGTCTGAATGGAGGCTGGAATGCAGAGACAGAAGTTCAACACTGAAGGCACTTTTGTCCAAAGGGCATCTGCCAAAATGAGAAAACTGGAGCAATAGTTTTTAAAGAAGTTTTGGTCACATTATAAAAAAGAAAAAGACAAGGCTTGCTCAAGTTGAAGTGCAATGTATAGAGAACTTCTCTGATAAAACTCAGAACCCAAAGTTAGCACCTTCAGTTTAATTGTGAATAAGAAATAATTATGTCCTACCTACATTACAGAGAAACAGAAAAAAAAAAAAAAACTTTTTTCTTTGACACTAAATATGAACAGAGGCAAAATTTATGTAAATTACAAAATTTTATGTAATTTAAATAAATATGGATAATCTTTTATTATATTTGCAGTTTGACACAAATCACATCATCAACATGTTTAATAACAAAATAGAATAGAATTTAAACTTGCAAATTTAATTAAAATTATTTCTGTTTAGTTTTGCTATCAAGTGCTTAGCAGAAGCAAGCATAACACCTTCATATAAGAACAAATTTCCCCCAAAAAATAATTAAATCACATTAAAAAATCAAACATGTAAACACAGAATCATGAGAAGGAATCAAAAGAAAGAGAGCAAAAACATACCTCCATAATTTTCAATATTAGAATTTCCAGAAGATATTGCAAACAAATGTGCTTACTATGTTACAAAGAATAAAATATAAAAATAATTCAAAATATTTGTTATAATGTCAAAATCAGATTCAAATTAAATAAAATCAAATTTCTAGGACAAAAAGTAATAGCAACAATAACAAAAAAAATGTTATGTATAGCTTTAATATGAACATAGACATAAGGGAAAAGAGGATTAGTGAACTGACAGATAAATCAAATGAAAATATCCCCAACGCAGCATATAAAGATAATTATTTACAAAACAAAGCAATAACTATTAACACATATATTAGTTTTATGTTGGCTGCTATAACAAATTACTAGCAGCTTACACAACACAAATTTATTATCTTTCAGTTCTGTAGGTCAGAAGTCTAGCATAGGTATTACATATTAAAATCAAGATACAATATAGGCTGGCTGCATTAATTTCTGGAGGTGGTAAATGAGAATCTATTTCCTGCTCATTTGGGGTTTTGGAAGAAATTGGTTTCATGTTATAGGACTAAGACCTCTGTTTTCTTACTGACTGTAAACTGAGGATCATTTACATCTGCTGGAGGCTATGATATTAATTGATTTGTGGTCCCTTCCTATATCTTCAAAGCCAGCAATTGTGGGTCGAGTCCTTCTCAAGTTGCATTTCTTTGAAACACTCTTTATTTTGTCATTTGCCATTTTTAAGGACTCATGTAATTAAATTGAACCCACTCTGATAATCCAGTATAATCTTCTCATCTCAAGACCTTAAGCTTAATGACATCTGTGAAGTTCTTTTGCTGTGAGGTTAATATTCACAGGTTCTGAAGATTTGGACACGGGAATCTTTGAGTTACCATTATTCTATTTCTTGCAACATATAACAAACATAGAATTAGAAGGTCAAGATAACCAGAAGTCCATAAAAAGAAGCAATAATATAAAACAGAAAATATGTGAAGATACAATGACTGGGAATTTGTCCAAAGAGATAAAATCCAGAAATTCACAAGAAGCACTAGGAGTCTCAAGCAGGATAAATAAATAGAAGTTGTGATACGTGGAATATCAAAGTACAGAGAAAGATGTTTTTGCTTGGTTGGTTTAATGGAGCAAGAAGAAAACACACACACACACACACACACACACACGTATATACACATATATAAACATATATATATGTGTATATATATATATATATATATATATATATATATATGTTTTCTTTCATGTATATTTACCTTTGATTAGTAACCTTTACACTGAAATTAGACTTACAAATACTAGACTTGAAGATTTAGTGGACTTATATCTTCAATATGGTGAGAAATAATTACTACTGACCTAGATTTGTAAACACAACTAATGCATTGAATAAGCTTTTATGTTCACAGCAATCTCATGAAGAATATTTATATACACACACACCAAAAAAATATAAACCTTTTCACACACACACACACACACACACACACACATAAATAAATAAATAAAATAAACAACAACAACAACAAAAAACCTCGGGCCTACATAGCTTTATTGGTGAATTATATTCAATATTTGGGGAATAATATCAATAATACTAGTCTTACATTAATTATTTCAGAAAATACAAACAGAGGTAATACCTCTGATACAGAGGTAACTTGTTTTGGGGGATTTACCTCTTGTTTGGGGGGGGGGGGTTTAGTTACCTGGTAACTATCCTACAATAAAAGAAAAATACAAATAATATGACTCATGCAAAAACGTACAAAATTTCTTTGAAAAGTATCTGCAAATTGAGTCCAGTGATGAAATGCATCATGACCAGTTGAGATGTATCATAAGAATGCGTTTAAAATTGTATCAGTGATACAGCACACCATAAAGAAGAAAAATAATATATAATTTTGATGGGTGCTGAAAGGCATTTGACATTTATCATGTGTGTGTGTGTGTGTGTGTGTGTGTGTGTGTGTGTGTGTGTGAGAGAGAGAGAGAGAGAGAGAGAGAGAGAGAGAGAGAGAGAGAGAAAGAGAGAGAGAGAAAGAGAGATTAAAAATTCTTAGCTAACTGTTAATAGAAGGAAACTTCCTCAATATGATACAGTGCACCTGTGAAAAAAATCCATGACTAACACCAAAATTAATGGTATCTGTTGAATACTTCCCACTATAGGGAATATGGCAAAGATGTTCGATCAAACTACTTCCATTTAATATTGTATTGGAGATTCTAGCCAGGGCACTAGAGGAAGAAAAAGAAAGAAGAATCATAGATATTGTAAAGGAAGTAAAATACCTTTATTAAGAGATGACAAGATTGTGAATTAAAAAATCCAAACTAGTCTGCAAACTACTAGATTGAATAAGTGCAATGTTATCAGATTACAGATAAAGAAAATTCAATTCTACCTCTATACACTAGCGGCAAACAATTGGAAAATAAAGGTATGAAAGCTATCATTTATGATACCATAAAAATTGTTATGAATCAATTTAAGAAAAAAATGTACAAGGTCTGTATACTGAACATCGCAAAATATTTTTGGTATAGATTAAGGAATTAAATCAATAGAGAGATGTTGCACATTCATGGATAGGAAGATGCAATATTATTGAGTGCAATTCTTTCTAAAATGATTCAATGTATCTTACTCAAAGTTCCATCAGGCTCACATGAGGACATTGACAAAGTGATTTTAAAATTTACATGGAAACATGGTGATGGAAGGAGAGCTGACTCTGTGTGGTGAACATAGAATGCGATATAGAGATGATGTATTACAGAATTGTATACTTGAAACTTATGTAATTTTACTAACCATTGTCATCCCAATAAAATTTAATTAAAAAAAAATTTACATGGAAGCACAAAGGACCTCTTCAGCCCATATTTTCATGTAGTGACTCAGTAATCCAGGAAACGATGCTGTTTGTACCCTGATTTCAAAACAGGAGAGCTCTTCCCTAACAGTTTCAGGAGAGAAAATTTGCCTATGATTACATGCTTCAGTCTGAAAGTCATATTGATTAGGCTTACAACCTCTTGGCCAGAAATGTCCTTGTGCCCCACTTCTTTTCAGAGAGTCAGGGAAATGTACCATTCCCCTATAACAGACATATGCCTCAAAGAAAAGAAAAGACTGAAATTGATGGACACTAGAAATCTAGCATTGTGACCTTGAAAGAAAAAGCATGCACATATGCACAGAATTACCGAAATATCCACAACAGCATTCTTCATAATAACCAAGAACTTTAAATTACCCAAATACAATCACTATTGGGATGTAAAATAAATTGAGGTATGTCAGTGGGAATGGTGCAGCAAGCATCTAGGAAAATCAGTTCCTCCATAAAAACAAGAACACTAGCAAAAACTTGGAACAATCAACTTCATCAACACTCGAAATTACCCAAAGTCTAGCAACAATCCAAGGAACTATTCAAGAAACAAGGCTGAATCTCAGGAAAAATAATGATCTTTGTAGTGTATTAACTTGCCTCATTCCTATTTTCTTCCTCTTAGTTCCATGATAGCCTCAGAAACTAACAGCCCTACAATCACAATGAAAAGCAGAACCTAGCAGCCACTGGAGCAGGTGTACTAGAATTGGAACTCTCAAGAACAGCATTTTCAGAAAATTGCAATTATTTGACCTGTCTGGCAGTTCCATGGAAACCCCCATTTGCAAGGCTTGTCTTTTTTTGACCTGACTGCAAGCTCATTAGTGCAAACAGACTTTTCCCAAGGGAAGTTTGTCAAAAATAATCATCAGCAACTATTTAAATCATAGCTGCCTGGGGCAGCAATAACAGTTGGGGCAAACAAGAAGCTGACTGAAAGCACTTAAAAGAAAAAGCAAGGAATGAGATGTCCATTGGAAGCTTTGAATTGTTCTGACATATTCCAAGGAATCTAGATGCCATGTCATGTGTTTGGTTGTGCTCATGTGCTCATGTTTAGGGTTGTGCATATGCCTAGGAGAGACCTGAGAAGGTCTCTACCTGATCTTGAGGTTGTGCACAGACAAGAGGTACGTAAAGGCTAAAGCATAGTTGTTTATTACTTGCCTAAGCACTGAAGGTATGCCTCACCATGCACACAGCCCCTTTGCAAAGATTTGGAGACTGTTTCAGAGGATTTAAGAAAATCTCTGTTCGGTAATTAGCTGACCACTAAGATCAAAGAGCAGATAATTCAGTGGCCACACACAGCAAAGAATAGAATTTTCAGAATTTGTTCAAGAAAGTCACTAAACAAAGGACAAAAGCAACAGTAGCACCAACAACAAGTAACAGCAAACCCAGGGAAAGGGAAATATATATATATATAGGGCAATATATATGTAGAAGAGAAATATATATATATATATATATATATATATATATATATATATATATAGAGAGAGAGAGAGAGAGAGAAATATATATAGAGAGAAATATATATAGAGAGAAATATATATATAGGAAATATATATATATAGAGAGAGAGAGAGAGAGAGAGAGAGAGAGAGAGAGAGAGAGAGATACAGAACGAGAGAGAGCGAGAGAGAGAGAAAGAGAGATCCCACATTATATTGCTTAAATATTCAATATTCAACAAAATGAGACATAAAAAAATAAGAAAATATGACTGACCCATTGAGAGGACAAAATGAGTCAATAGAAACTGTCTCTGTGGAAGCCATAGTTTGAACTTACTAGAAAAAGGCATTAAATCAGCTTTTTAAAATATGCTCAAATTACTATAGGAAACTGTGGGGACAGAGTCCCAGAGAGCAGTTTCCAGGCTCTTGGCCTGGCGTGGGGAGGTGCTGGCACAGGTAATGAATGACCATCAACTGTGATTGGTTGGCTGTCAGCTGTAACCGGTTAGCCAATTGGCTACTGATGTAACTGCTGGGACTGTGTTGATTTGTTGGTTGGTTGGCAGGCAGAAAAAGAGAATGGCAGACGGTGGGTCGTGGGGATCCTACTGCGTGTGTCTCGCCCGCACCAGCGAGAATATAGTGGTGTGACTCCCCTATCTATGGCTCCGTGGGTGTTCCTTTTTGGCCTCACCATGTCCTGTGTTCTTATGTGGGGAGCGGGACCAGAGTCCCGCATGACAAAAACTATATCTACAAAACACAAGGAAAGTTTCAGAACAATATCTCACCAAGTGAAGAATATCAGTAAAGATATGGAAATTATTAAAAAGTTCCAAATAGAAATTTTGAAGTTCAAATATACAAGGTATGATCAAAAATACGATGAATGTTTAGATTAAAAAAAAAAATACAGTAAAAAACACATTGCCATTAAATACCCTCAAAATATTCCCCCTTGCTTTGAACACACTTACCCCATCATTCTTGCCACTTTCTGAAGTAGTGCTGGAAGTCCTCTTTCATGAATGTCTTTAGTTATGTTGTCGTGGCTGCCTCCATGTTCTGAATCATTTCAAATGTTTACCTTTCATGGTCATTTTGACTGGGGAAGAGCCAGTTGTCTCACAGTGCCAGATCCGGTGAATAAGATGGATGAGAACACACCGTAATGTTTTTATTTGACATAAATTGCCATACCAGCAGTGACGTGTGACACAGAGCACTGTCATAATGGAGGATGAAAATATTTGCCCATTTCATGTTAATATGTTGTTCACGATCCATGATTTACACCATACTTTAAAACACACCTTCTCTCAACTGTAGCTCACACCCGACTGACTGCACTGAATAAGTTGAAACTTGTCACTCACTGTTACTAAGTTTCGACGTGCTGCTTCCCATACTGAAAATCCCTGCCTTTCCATTGGATGGCCCTTGGCAGCAGCATTCACCATATTTTTTGATCACACCTCATACAACAGCTGAAATTTTTTTTTATCTTTTTTATTTTTTTATTTTTTAATTTATTGGGCTGACAATTGTTAGTAAAATTACATAGATTTCAGGTGTGCAATTCTGTATCACATCATCCATAAATCACACTGTGTGTTCACCACCCGGAGTCAGCTCCCCTTCCATCACCATACATTTGATCCCCCTCACCCTCATCCCCCACCCCCCAACCCCCTTACCCTCTGGTAACCACCAAATTACGTTCCCCAGATTAATTTTCAAACCCGTGGCCATCCTGTGGTCACCAACTGCCCTCCAATCCCCTCACCCTCCCCCCCACCTCCCACCCCTCCCACCCATCTAGCAACCCTCAGTTTTTCCTCTTTGTCTCCAAAACTGTTTCTGATTAGTTCATTCACTTATTCTTTTCTGCTGAAATTTTAAAAACACTAAAAGGTTTTAATAGTATATTTGAGCTGTGAAAATAAAGAATTAGTAAAATTGAAGATAGATCAATTGAAAATATCCAGTCTGAGAAACACAAAAAGAAAACAATAAAAGTGAACAGAACCTAAACTATACAGTAAGTCATCATCAAACACACATACATATGCCTAATAAAAGGCCCAAAAGGAGAGCAGAGAGAGAAAGAGACAAAGAATATTTTAAGAAATAATGGCCAAAATGTTTCCAAATGTTATCAGAAGCATTAAAGAAGCTCAATGAATTCCAAGTAAGAAAATTTGAAAGAGAGCCACACAGAGACATTAATCTAACTGTTGAAAGACAAAAAGAGAATCTTGAGAAAAGTAAAAGACCAACGACGTATTACATGCAAGGGATTCTCAATATATGAATATCTGATTTCTCATCAAAATCCAAAGCAGTGAAAGACATATTCAGAATTCTGAAAGAGAAAGACTATCAACCAACAATGTACATTCAGCAAAACTGTTTCAAAAATGAAGAAGAAATTAAGAAATTCCCAAATTATTTTTTTTAAAAAAGAAGAAGTGTCTCTAGCAGTCATGCCCTGTAAGAAAAACTAAAGGGAGTCTTTTGGACTGAAATGAGAGGACACTAGGACTGTAACTCAAAACCACATGAAGAAACAACTCACTGGTAAAAGTCACTAAATAGCTAAATATAAAAGATAGTACAAAACCATTTTTTATTTAGAACGATTTTCCCTTTTAGATTTAAAAGACAACTGCAAAGCAATAAATGTAAATCTGTGTTGACAGGTATACAATGTATAAATATGTAATTTTTATGATACTAGCACAAAGTAGGGGAAGGAATAGAGCTATATAGGGGCAAAGTCTTCAGAGACTATTCAAATTAAGTTGGTATTAATCCCAACTAAATTGTTTTGGTTAAGTTGTTAAGTAAACCACTTGGAACAAATATTGTTATTAAAGACAAAGTAGAACATTTTATAATGATAAAAGCGTTGAATGACCAAGAACACACAAGAATTATAAACATATATACACTTAACAACAGATCCCCACATTTTATGAAATAAAAACTGACAGAACTCATGAGAAGGATAAATAGTTTGATGTAACAGTAGGAGACTGCAGTATCCCACTCTCAACAATGGGGGAAAAGAACTAGAGAAAAAAATCAATGTGGAAACACAAAACTTGAAAAACACTGTACCTAACTGACATATGTAGAACACTTCACCCAATAACAGAAGAAAATATATTCTTCTCAAGTTTCATGGTCATTCTCTCAGATTAAAAATATATTAAGCTATAAAACAAGCCCCACTAAACGAAAAGGTCGGAGATAATACAAAGTATGTTCTCTGACCACAATGAAATTAAATTAAAAATTAATAACAGAAATTTGAAAAATTCAAAAATATATGAAAATTAAGCACTATTCTCCCAAATAACCAATTGGCCAAATGTGAGGGGAAACACAATGGAAATTTTAAAATATTTTAAGATGAATTAAAAACATTAAAATGATGTTTTAAAATATTTTAAGATTTAAGATTTAAAATATTTTAAGATTTAAGATTTTAAAACATTAAAATGATGAATTAAAATATTTTAAGATGAATTAAAAACAAAACAAACACAACTTATGTGTTTGTAGCTAAAGTAGTGGTTAGAGGGAAATTTATAGATGAATAAAAATCAATATTCAAAACAAAAATCTCAAATCAATAACCTTAATGTTTATCTTAGAACTAACTATAAAAAGAAGTAACTATGAACAATTGTATGGTAACAAAATAGATCAATTATATCAAATGGAAAAATTCCTACAAAGACACAAACTATAGAATGTGACTCAAGAGCAAATAGAAGATCTAAATAGAGCTATAAGAAGTAAAATGATTGAACTAGTAATTTAAAATATAAATAAACATTCTACAATCAGAACCCAGGTCCAGATGTCTACACTGGTAAATGCTATCAAATGTATAAAGGAGTATTAATACCACTTCCTAAAGAATTCTTCCAGGAAATAAAAGAGGAAGGAACTCTGTTCAATTCACTTTATGAGGCCAATATTACCCTGCTACTAAGTCCAGATAAAGACACTACAAGGGAAAAAAAAAAAAAAGTATAGAGCAGTAACCCTACTCAATATTGAGATAAAAATCCTAAACAAAATAATAGCCAAATGAATCCAGTCATGTATAAGTAGTATAGTCATAATCAAGTTGGATTTATTCCAGGAGTACAAGGTTAGTTCAACAACAACAAAAATCATTGTAGCACAACATATACATAGAATAAATGGCAAAATGAATTACATTATTGTCATAGTATACATAGAAGAAAATGACAAAAAAAGTGAAGAAAAAAACCCAAATCCTTTCATAATTAAAAAAATCAAAATAATAACTCAACAAACTAAAATTACAATGCAAGTTATTCAACCTGATAAAAAGAAGATAACAAAATAAATCTAGTATTGACATTACACTTAGTGGTAAAAGACTGAACACTTTCCTTCTAAGATCAGGAACAAAACAGCAATGTCCACTCTAGCAAATCCATTCAACACTGTACTGGAGATTCTAGCCAAGACCATTAAACAACAAAAATAATTAGATGGCATCCAGATGGAAAGGAAGAAGTAAAACTATACTATTTGTACATGACATGATTGTGTATAAAGAAAATCCTTAAAAGAGACTAGATCTAACAAACAAGTTCATCAGTGTTGTAAGATTTGAATCATTAAAAAAATTAATTGTATTTCTACATACTTGCAATGAACAATATGAAAATTAAATTAAGCAAAAACTTTCACTTACAGTAGAATCAAAAAGAATAAAGTACTTGAGATTAAATTTAACAAAGAAGCACAAGACTTATACACTGAAACTACAAAACATTGTTGAAAGAAATTGAACTAAATAAAGGGAAAGCCATTCTATGTTCCTGGATTTAAAAATCTAATATTGATCTACAGGTTCAATATAATTCAAATGAAAATCCCAACTGTATTTTTGGGGGCAGAAATTGACAAGCTGATCCTAAATTTCAGATGGAAATGCAAGGCGCCCCAAAGCCAAAACAATATTTTAAAAGATTTCAAAACTTACACAAAGCTATAGTAATCTAGACAATGTAGTACTGGCATGCGAACAGACATATCGATCAATGAATAAAACTGAGTTCAGGAATAAACTCTTACCTTTATGTTTAATTATTTTTCAGTAAGCATGCCCAGATAATTCAATGGGGGAAACAATAGTCTTTTCAACAAATGGTTTTGGGATATTCCAAAAAATGAATGTCAAACCCTATGCCATCCCCCATATAAAAATTAACACAAAATGGATCTTATTCCTAAATACAATAGTTAAAATTATAAAACCTTTAGAAGGAAAACAGGAATAACCCTTCATGACCATGGATTAGGCAATGGTTTCTTAGATATGATACCACAAATCAAAGCAAAAAAAGAAAAAAAAAAGTGCTGTTTATCAAAATTATAAACTTTTATATTTCAAAAGATGCTATCAAAAAAGTGAAGAAAAAAAAAACACAGAATGGGAAACAATATTTGCAAATAATACATTTGATGTTGGACAAATATCCAGAATATGTATAGAACCCTTAAAACTTAATGAAAAGACAATGGTTTTGAATAGACATTTCTCCAACGAAGACATACAAATGATCATTAAGCATGTGAAAAGATGTTCAAAATCATTAATTATTAGGTAAATGCAAATGGACAGCACACTGAGATACCACTTCACTCTACTAAAATGGCTACAATAAAAGACACACAATAACAAGTGTTGGTAAGGATGTGGAGAAATTGAAATCCTCACAAATTATTGGTGGAAATGAAAAATGATACAGCTGATTTGGAAAACTTTGGCATTTACCTATAAAACTAGAAAAAAAAATTAAAAATAAAGTCAGAAATAGATTATCATTTTCAAAACAAACAAAAAATGCTTAAAATAGGTAGTAACAACAGTGGTGAGAGCAGACATCCCTGTTTTACTAAACAAAAACATATGCCCCATCAATAACTTATACATAAATGTCCACAGCAGCATTATTCACAATAGTCAAAAAGTAGGGATGATCCAAATGTCCATCATATGATTAAGAGATAAGTAAAAGTGGTATATCCAGTCAATCAAATATTATTTGGCAATAAAAAGGGAAAACAAATACTGATATATGCTACATCAGCAGTGAATTTTGAGAAATTATGCTAAGTGAAAGAAGCCAGACACAAAAAGACACATACTGCATGATTCCACTTACATCAAATGTCCAGAACAGAGAAATCCATAAAGACATAGTAGATTACTCATTGTCTGGGTCTGAAGTAGGATGAGAGAAGGGAGGCAATGGGTTGTGACTACTTGATGGATACGGGGTTTCTTTTTTGCATGATGAAAATGTTCTGGGATTAGATAGCAGTGGTGATGGCACAACTTTGTGAATATACTAAAAACACTTAAATGGACACTTTAAAAAGTAAATTTTATGGTATATGAATTATCGTTTAATTTAAAAAAAATAAAACAAACTGAGGCAAATTCGTGTTGCATAATAGTGTAAATGAATACACCACAGCTACATGCAACAACATGGAAGAATGGCCAGATACAATGTCGATTAAAAGAAAAAAGAAGTCATGAGGGGATATACTTTAAAAGTAGTCAGTTAAGGTAGGGATTTGATAGGATGAAGTGATATATGATGGGATGGCCTCTCTAAACAGAGCTTGGTCTTTAAGATCTCAAAATACAGCCCAAAGTCCTTCAGGGTCGTTTCATTATTGTACTTACAAGAGCAATTCAGGGGCAGCTGGAAAACTTCTGAGGCAATGACAATGTTTTATTTCTTATACTTTGTGGTGGTTACACAGTTCTTTATATATAATTGTTTTTTTTTTCCTAAACTGTACACAGTTTTATAAACCTGTCTGTATTGTGATATATTTAACAATAAAATTTCACGAAAATTAAATTAATGACTGAATGACTACTAAATTAATGTCTGCAAGAATAAATAAATTTAACACTTGTGTAATATCCTTGTCAAACATATGAGTTTCATTTCCTTTTCTAGATTAGAATCTCAAGAATAAGAGCCATGTCACATGCTTTGCTTTTTTTTACTCCCTCATAGATTCTGGCTTGGTTTTAAATACATATTAAGTAGCCATGTGCTGGTAAAAATGTAATAACTTGTTCTTGGTGTGGTGGAGGAAAAGACTAAATTTTGTAATAGTTGCCATTTTCAGTGTGTAGTCCATACACTCCTACTATGCATGGACACTATGTGATATATGTGAAGTCTTTGGTAAATATAACTGACATATTTTAAATACAAAATATATTTTGAGAGAGAAAAAAAGAAACAAGAGAAATCAATGCATGTGGAATTAGTTCTACCTACAAAGTATTTTATCAATAATTATAGAACTATGTTTTCTAAGCCAAAATCAATAGATTAGCTGTCACTGTTCATATCTGCATGATGCTACCAAGTACAAGTTAATCACCATTTTTACTCTGAATCAGATATTTTCTACCAATAGATAGTCAATCTGAAGATGAAAATAATCTAATACACAATAAGCCTGAAAGAGTCATTGAGATGTTTGAGTCCTGAAACCAGTTACTTTCAGTGTTAGTCTACTCAGGAGCCAAGGTGGCTTAAACAACAGAAATTTATTTTCTAACCGTTCTGGATGCCAGAAATCCAAGATCAAGATATGGGCAAATTTGGTTCCTGGTAAGAGCTCTCCTCCTGGTTTACAGAGAAGTGCTTTCTCATTCTGTCCTCAAGATGGCTTTCACTCTGTGCATACTGAGAGAGAGAGACCTCTGGTGGCCCTTACTTTTCTTATAAGGATACCAGTCCTATTGGATTAGAGACTGACCCTTATGACCTCATTTAATGTCAGTTTTCTCCCTAAAAGCAGCTATCTCCAAGTACAGTCACACTGGAGTTTATGGTTTCAGCATACGAGTTTGTCAGGGACACAATTCATTCCATAACAGCTATATGGTAAGTTCCCCATAGAAAGATTTCTTCTCTCAAAGATCTCTATGATAATGCATGTTGCTATGCAAAGTAGATGAGGCCTAAGTGTTTGAAGCACAGTTAGGCAATATATAAAAAGCATTTTTGCTCTAGGGCGAAACCTTTAATTTTTTTTTAAAGTACTCTAAGGTGTCATATAGATCTTTTTGTAGAAATATTTTTATTTTTTCTCTGGGAATTTCAAAGTTTCAATTTTTTTTAAAAAAAGACATTGTCTTATGTCCTTGGAAAATTACAAAGGGCTTCATCAGGTGATACCAAGTCTAAAATCCAGAAGGAACGAGATTAGACTACAAATATTTTTTTCACTAAAAGTCTCAAAAAATAAATGCTTCAACTTATTAAATAACAAATTAAACTACTATCACCTAGAAAATAAAAAGCCTTCAAAAATGCTAAAGGGATTTTCTTTAGTAACAAAATTCTGGTCTAAATAAAAATGTACGGGACATATAATCAGTTTTCCTAAACACTAAATATAAATTCAAGTATGTTAATCTATTAAATAAGAACATGGAGACATTGTGGCCCAATGTCCTATGGGAATGCTTTGGCTCAACGAATTGCTTTATTTTCTTTGCAGTCCAATATAATGGTATACTGTTTTTTTTGAAAATGGTAATTTTGATCAGTGATCCAAATCTCCATATTTTAAAGTAAAAACTTTTAAGCAGAGTATGTAATCCCAAATTAAATTTGAAAACTAAAGAAAAGAAAATTCAGCTTTCATATGATTTCCGTATCTAACTGACATCCTACCATTGCCTAGAAGCAAAAAAGCAATCACATTTCCCTGGGTGAGGGGAAATATTGTTAAATCAGATCAACTACCTTTCAGGGAACAGGAACCACAGAGATTAAATGAAAACACAATTTCATTACTCATCACCACTTGGAAAAGTGGCTGAAATCGTTTGGTTGGTCTTGCGTGGGCACAAGGTGCCACAGTCTTCATTAGAACCACCCAATTTTTAGCTTTTCATTCAAACTGTTTGGTATTATGCAGAAAAACCAATCCCAGTCAGGTACAGACCAATACACAGGAACTGAAAGCTGGCTTTTATCAATTTAAACAAGTAAATTGATTTATTCAAGTAAGAAAAGAAAAGCCAATTTGGGTCCCAAGTTATCTACACTGGATGATCCAAATAACAGGATTATACTACATCTTCATTTCACACTTCGGTGTAATATGAACAAAACTAATGTATAGGAAAGTGGGGATTGGCAATCGTCTCAGAAATTTATCGTGTAGCTATTCTGTCTGAACAAAGGAAACCAAACAAAATCATATAGGATGTCTTTTGTTCACCTAATGTACCTCTGTTGCTATAGTTATGCAGATCCAGGAGATTCAAAGTAAAGATTAATCATGAATGTGAAATTTTATGTAGAGGGTGATGTTGGTGCCTCACACAGATTCTGTTTTTCGTCCAGTGCACCCATTCTTAAGAATCTGTGAGTCTTGTCCAAGAATGGTTCACAGCTGCTGCCTTCTGCTAAGAATTGCCCTCAGCCAAACGGAGCCATTTTCCCTAGAGCCTATGTCTCTCCAACCAACTTGGCCCATAGCTGCCTGATAAAAAGGTACAAAACTGGTTCTCTTATTGCAAGGTTGACCGACTCTGGTACAATTTGTGCACCAGAACTTCTTTCTGAGATCGGTAGGGAGCTGGTTCTTTGGCTGAAATAAGAATTTGGGTTAGCTTTTCAACTACTCTTTCTTAGCTCCCTCATTCTCCTTTGTCTGATGGCATTTCCCCAATTATTCATTTGGAGATGGTCTCCCATTCTGGGCTCTGATTTTAGGAAACCTGACCTAGAACAGGCAGTGCTAGAAGGTGTCCTAGGAAGCTGGCTTTAACAATGGGGTTTTTCTGTCAGATTATTCACCACTTGGATGGTAAAGAGGACTCTGTTACCTGTGGTAGGTAGGCATTGGAGGTCTGTGGCATCTTGCAGCAGTATGGTGGCTAAAATACTCAAGTGTGATAAACTGGGATGATATGCAGGTGGGAGGAAAAGCACGAGCTGGTACAATATCTGGAGCATTTGAGAGGTTTTGGAAAAATAACTATAAGGCATGTGGCACTGAATTGTTTTGAAAGGAAAAAAAATATGTAGTTCAGGTTTGTTAATCAACAATGTAAAGAAACATGTGTGAGTTAGAGATCTTCCTTGGCAGCTTTTTAAAAGACATCTTGTCTCCTGCCTCTGCTAAAGATCAGGTACAAAATTTAAATCTAACTTGCCAAAACTTCAGAGAATGCAAAATCTCCAGTGCAAAATCAGGACACTGACAGGAAAGGAGTAGGACTCCTAGTCTTGAGATGTACCCTAGGCATTTTATGTGAAATGATAGTTTGGCTTACTTAGAGTAAGGGATGTTTAGATTGAAATGGTATTCAGGGGCCCTGACCTATTGGAGTCTATGGAGAAGACTCAGAACATTATGTTTTAGAGGCAAGGTAAATGGGCAGCCAAGGAAATTATTGTTTAATGTAAATAATCAAAGAGATCAGAGTGAAGCATCAAAACACTGAAGTAAGCCACAGTGGAAAGTTACAATCAATTACTCAGTTTCCAGCACTAAGCTAGTTTTCAGACCCAGAACTCATGGACTAGAGGAGATGTTGGGACTTAACCAAAAAGGACTTTGTAACACCACAGCAAGGGAAGAAGCAATTACCCAGGTCTCCAGGAAAACCTATGGTCATTTATTCAGATAATCATACATGGGATAAAGACAAATACCCAAACATTTCAAAGGCTTTGGAAAACAAGGTCTGAATTGATCTTCACACCCAGCAGTCCACACACAGTGCTACCATGGTGTCCCTCTTTGAGCAGGATGTATGTCGGCGTTGGGCAATGTCATAGCATGAATAATGGACTTCGAAATATGTCTGCATCCTAATGCCTAGAACATGTTAATGTTACCTGTTACATCTGTTACTTCACAGATGTATTAAGAATCTTGAAACAGGAATTATCCAGGTGGGCCCAACGAAATCACAATGACCTCTATAAGGATGCAGAAGTAGCAGCCAGAGGAGACGGGAATATGATGATAGAAGCAGAGACTGGAATGATGCACTTTGACGATGGAGAAAGGGCCACATGCCAAGGAGGCCACCAGAAACTGAACAAGGAAAAAGAGCAGACTCTTACCTAGGGCTTCAGAAGGAACCAGCCCTGCCGATACTTTGACTTAATCCTAGTGAAACTTATTGTGGACTTCTGGCCTCTAAAACTGGAATTTGTATGGTTTTAAACCACTAAGTTGGCAGTAACGTGTTACACAGCAATAGGAAACTAGTACAGAGAAGATATGGAATCCTGGCCCAGTTCCATCTTACTCTGGGTACACTGGGCTCACCTAGTAGTCATTTATATTTGCTTCCAAATTTATATTTCCAGATTTATATTTGTAATGGACACAGGAGGTCTGACAATCAGGTGCACGAACTTGCCACCATGTGTTTACATTGGGATCACTGTACAAACAGTTAGGCAAGGTTTTGTAACCTTGGTCTATCAGTGTCTCACAACTGTGTTCGTGTCGACGTGTGGCGGTGTCTTGCTGAGTGGTGTTCATTATCGCTGTTGTGCGATTTTGTGTGCCGTCCCGAGAATGTCTGAGCTTAAATTAGAACAATGAACAAACATTAAATTTCTTGTTAAACTTGGCAAGAGTGGAAGTGAAATTAGGGACATGTTAGTCCAAGTTTATGAGGATAATGCTATGAAAAAAAATGGCAGTATACAAATGGATTAAACATTTTCCTGAAGGAAGATAATGCATCACTGATGAAGAGAGGTCAGGGAGGCCAGCAACAAGTGGAACTGATGAAAATATTACAAAAATTCATTGAATTGTGCATGAAAATTGTTGGTTGACAGTGAGAAGCATAACAGACCAAGTAAACATGGATAGAGAAATAGCTAGGAAAATCTTAACTGAAATTCTTGGCATGAGAAAGTTGTGTGCAAAAATGGTCCCGAAGCAGCTCACCGATGAACAAAAACAAAGGAGAGTCGAAGTTTGCCGAGACATTTTGGAGAGGCAAGACAATGTTTTGGCCATGTCGTCACTGGTGATGAATCATGGGTGTACCAATACAACACTGAAACAAAGCATCAAAGTGAACAATTGAAGTCAGCCAATTCTCCACGACCAAAAAAGTTTTGTCAGTACAAATCAAGAGTCAAAGCGATGTTGCTAATCTTTTTTGATATCAAGGGGATTATTCATTATGAATTTGTACCAACTGGACAAACAGTTAACCAAGTTTACTATTGGGAAGTGCTGAAAGGCTGCTTGAAAAAGTTAGATGAAAATGACCTGAACTTTTCACCAATAATTCATGGCTCTTGCATCATCACAATGCAATAGCTCACATGGCACTGTCTGTGAGGTAGTTTTTAACCAGTAAACAAGTAACTGTACTGGAACACCCTCCCTACTCACCTAATCTGGCTCCCATTGACTTCTCTTTTTACCCGAAGATAAAGGAAATAGTGAAAGGAAGACATTTTGATAACATTCAGGACATCAAGGATAATATAACGACAGCTCTGATGGCCATTCCAGAAAAAAGAATTCCAAAATTGCTTTGAAAGGTGAACTGGGAGCTGGCCTCGGTGCACAGCTTCCCAAGCAGAGTACTTCGAAGGTGACTATAGTGATATTCAGCAATGAGGTATGTAGCACTTTTTCTAGGATGAGTTCGTGAAGCTAATTGTCAAACCTTGTATACCTCAAGATATATTTTCCTTTTCTCTCTTACTATAGCCAGAAGGGACTTGAATCATTGGGATATTCTTAAGAACAGATTACATTGGTCTATTTCATTGATGATATCATACAAACCAGTCCTGATTAACAAAAAGTGGCATGTTTTCTGGATTCTTTGGTAAGACACATACTGTCTATTGAATGAAAAATAAAAATACATAATTTTAGGACCTATCCCATTAGTAAAGTATTATGGGTCTAGTGGTCTGGAGTCTGCCAGAAAAGTAAAGGACACTGTATTGGACTTTGCAACTTCTACCACTAAGAAGGTCCTCTGGGTTCTGGAGACAGTGTAGCCTACCTACACTTGAAACTACAACTCTAGTACATTTATTGGATTATGCATATAGCTGCCACTTTTGAATGACACTCAAAACAAGAAAGAGTGCTAAAGCAAGTTCAGACTGCTGTTCAAATAGGCCTGACTGGGCCACATGACTTGGTAGAGCCTATGGTATTTGAGATACCTCAGAGGGCGATGAGATGGCTCTGCCAAGGTGCAATAGAAAAATCACAGTGCAGAACTCAAGCTCTGAACTCAAGCTCTGGAGCATGGTTATGCTGTCTTTCTCAGAAAACCATGGACTAATGAAATGACAATAAACTTCTGAGATCTGATATATATATATCAGATCTCAGAAGTTCGTGTAGCATATATATATATATATATATATATATATGCTACACGAACGTGGGAGTCTAACATATGTCACTCCTCTTTCAGTTGAGATTAATGACCTCATGGTGGAGGTTCCTAAGATTAGCTGACATAGGAGGGAAAAACATCCAAGTTTAGTTTAGAGATGTGTCTGCTATGTGGATACAAGATGAAACTAGCCTGCCTGACTGGCCTCCAGCCACACTGTGGTAGCACCAAAACATCGTGATGACAGGGAATCCTCCCAACGAGCATTGTCTGAAGGGGCTGCTAGTCATCCTTTTCATATGGAGAGAGAAGTAGCCCACAGATCGCTTTGCCTTAAAATGTGGCTAAATCTATGGTGGAATTTATGTTTTAGACTGTCCTATGAGGTTACCGTGAAGCTGGTTTCTGAAATCTTACTTTTAGCTCTTCTGCCTGTCCTATCTTGCTTCCTATACTCTCCTTTTAAAACTACACAAACAAAAATGTTTTCCTCAGGCTCCACTTCCAAGGAACTTGATATAAGTGGGTTACGATCCTAAAGCTCATTTTTAAAGACACTTATTAAGCGATTATAAATCTCTTCCCTTACTAGTTTAAGATATTTACTCTCAATAATTTTGATACTAGCACAATAATAACATTGAGTGAGATTTAAAAATCAAGATTATAACCAGGCTTAACTATTTAAATAACCTAATAAACATAATTTAAATTAAAAGGCGTCTCTTCTATCTTCTGAAGTTCAAAGAAAAAGTTTCAACATCATATTTCTATTATGGCTCTTTATAGTCCAAAAATGATTTGAAAATATAAATGCTGCAACCAGGGAACTGACTGATCAATAAGATCCCAAAATATTTTTATAAATGGAAAACTCATCTACATTATAAAAATTATCTTTTGGCCATTGTCTTTTACTTCCTGATCAAGTTTTCTGTGCGTACTGCCTAGACGGCAAGTTATCACAAGTTAGGACAACATTAAAATAAAATCACCTTAACCAAGTTAGCTATCTTTTTGACTCCACAATTTACAAAACTACTCACGATATGGACTCTCAAACTAATACATTACCTACTAAGCTATTTAATCATTCAAGGAGATAAATGTAAACCAAATCATATAAGTACACTTTCTAATCAGTGTTTTATAAAGCTGAAGGCTAAGAAGAATAAAGTAAAAAAGTCCACATTTAAAAAAATATATTTTCAGTGAAAGCAATTGTGCTTCACTGCCTGATTTTGAGTTGGATGAATGAGCAATGCCACTATAAAGCCAAAGGCCTTCAAATAAATGAATTACAGAAACTAACCCTATATTTATTTATGGCATTTGACATATAATAAAGACCTTATCTTTTTCTATTCCAATAAATGTGGATGTTCAAAAACATCAGAAACTAATCAGTTGCTTTGTCAAAGATCACTCTAGAAATAATGTCTATCCTTAACCTTTTGCTCTCTGGCTTCTGCCATCAGTATATTACTCAAACTCCACTCTGAAAATCACTGACAACTTTCTAATCACCAAATCCCACAAGCCTCAAGCATCCAGACAGCCAATATTTTAGAGTAAAATTAAATTAAAATATATCTTTGTGTTTTCACTACCAATAGTATCTAATAAATACAAAAACTGTCTGGACAAATAAAATTCTCCAACTGCTGATGACTTCTGTTCATGTAGGAATGAATGATGAAGCCAAAAGATACCTATAAAGAACTTCATCATCTTGAAGAGCTGGATTTGAAAATATATTGTAAGAGAAGGCATGCAATTAATCTTAAGGTCACAGAAGAATTTTATCTCTGCTTTTATTTGAAGATAAGTTACTTGAAATCATATGACATACCTGGGATTTAAAACAAAGACCAAAATTCAAATGTGACTCAATAGATAAAGTTGAGGTGAAGACTGGGGATCTGAAAATACTAAAAGTAAAGGTCAATTATTTCTAGAAGAATAATATAGTGCTTTGAATCTAAAGGTGGCTTGGAAACTAGGTGATTAATCTTTTTCTGTAAGTGGGGTGAAAACAATAGAAACACATACAACTTATATTAGTAGAAGCTTGTAGTCCATGAACTTAAGAGTTCAACTTAAATCAAGGTGTATAAAGGCAGATGGCAATGGGTATGTCTGGAAGAGATGGGGAATACAGTGCTCACTGGGATTTCTTCATAAATTGAGTCTCCTCAAGAACTTGTCCATTCTCACACAATACAGACTATTACCTTTGTTAAATTTCAAGGCATTAACTACAGCTTTTCCATATTATTGGTTTAGTAGTGAAACAAAGTGTGCAAGTTAGCCATGCCCCAAAAGTAGATACAGACTGCTGATTATCCTTATTTTTGTTTCTTTCCCCAAGATTAACAGTGAGGTACTGAATGTTATGGAAAACATTGCAAGCATTAAAGTTCAAATTAAGCCCAAATTTTGCCCATATCCTCTATTTCTTCATATTTTTTACCCAGTTTCATTTTGGGAAACAATAGTAAAGCAGTCACACATTTCAGAAACCAGGAAATCATTTGACTTTTTATTATTTCTTCTCTTATTTCACCTCTTTCAGCTGTGCACATTTATAAAATCACTACGTATTGCCACATCTGGTTTTTAGTGGGTTTGTGGTAAGGAGAATTCCAATATGGATCCTCAAATCTCTACCCCTGATGTACATGCCCTGTATAATTTCTTCCCCTTGAGCATGAGCAAGACTTATGAATATAATGAGAAACAACCCTTGTGATTATTTATATGGTATAGTTGACCTTAAGAAAGGCAAATAAGGGAGATCCAACATGACGGAGTAGATAAACACTGTGACTGCATCCTTCTATGAACACAATGAAATTACAACTAAAATATACAATAATCAACCTCAAGAACCAACTGAAGAAAAGTCCTATAACCAAAAATATAAAGAAGAAGCTATGTCAAGACTGGTGGGAGGGGTGGAGATGCGAAATGGGCCCCACACTTGTGTGTGGCAGATAAGAATCAGGAGGGATATCTCAGCCCTGCATGTTCCCCCCAGAGGAGCAATTGACCACGGCTCCCACCAGGCTCTCCAACCCAGAATACTGGTGCCAGGAAGAAAAACACCCACAACAAGTGACTGTGAAAAACAGTGGGAATTCCTGACCATCCTGGTAGGATGGAATGCTGCAGGAAACAGAAATGTCCTCTGTAACAGCCAGCACACACATTCATTTGCTTGCAGGCACTCACCTTGGGCTCCAGTAGAGAGACGGTGACCTAAGGGACATCAGAGGCATACTGGGTACAGACTGAGGTGTGATGCTTGGTGAGAGAGCTGGAAGACAGTTGACATTTTCCCAGTGTGGGGTCCTGCTTCCATGCAGCTGGCTGATGGGTGCAATCTTTCCTGTGTTGAGCCCAACCCCATGGGCCAAACCTGAATCTGATTGGTCTGGTGACCTCTGAAGCTCCACCCTGCTGACTCACTGAGACTCCACCCCACTCAACTCCCTCAATACAGGAGGCACTTTCTTGCAAGCAGCCAGCCCTGCCCACATTAAACACTTTCTTGGAAAGCTATCAGAGACCAGTGCCTCAGGTGGGCTGTGACTGGCCTGGGTGTGCTCTGAGACTTTTGTTGAGTAGATCCAGGCTTAGCACAGGCACCAAACCAGAAACTACATTAACCTGGCGACCATAACTATTACCACTCTACTGACTTCATGAAACACTGCCTCACCCAACCCCAGTACCTCAGGTGCTTTATCAGTGGCTGAACCTTAGAAAGTCAGCAGGTGGCAGCAGATCTCAGAGTGTCCTGGCTTTTTGCAGAGCTACCCCAGGCTCAGTACTGGTGGCAGCTGTCCTCAATTCATAGTGTGGCCTCTCCCATATGATTCTAATTTTAGCACAGGCAGCAAACAACTGCAGATCACTTCATATCTCCTACTAAGTAGTCCCCAGCTGGTTACAGGCAGTGAGTGACCTGAGCCTGCATCAGAGCTCCTCCCAAGGGGTCCCAGAACTAACATACTTGGGTTGGCTTCAGACCATTGCAGAGCACCACCCAATTAGCCCCACAAGTGGCACACATAAAGGGCACTCAACAGGCACTAGAGTTCACTAGGGCAAATCCCATTCAGTGGGGTAAGCTCCTAGTCCCAGCAGCTCATTAGCTGTAAATTGGACAAAATTCCACAGCCAATCCACCTGAGGTCCAAGGTGCCCACTGATGTGCCAAAAGCAATCAAGGCTTAACTATAACAAGAGGATACTCACAACCCATACAAGGGACACCCCTGGAGCATCTGGAGCAGGTGACCAGGGACACTGTGCCAGGGATTCACAGGGCACCTACTATATATAAGGCTACCCAGCCATGACTTTGAGACATAACATATCTATATAATAAATAGAAACAAACACAGAGAGGCAGCCAAAATGAGAAACAAAGAAATATGTCCCCCCAAAAAAACAGGAGAAAACTCCAGAAAAAGAACTAAACAAAATGGAGGCAAGCAACCTACCAGAGACAGAGCTCAAAACAATAGTTATAAGGATACTTAAGGAACTTAGTGAGAACTTCAACAGGGAGATAGCAAGCATAAATATATATACATATATATATATATATATATATATATATATATATATATATATATATATGTATACCATAAAAAAGAACCTGGGCCTGCACCAGAGCTTCTCCCAAGAGGCCCCAAAACCAACATTCGGGGACAGAGCCCCAAAAAGCAGTTTCCAGGCTCTTGGCCTCACATAGAAAGGTGCTGGCTCAGGTAGTAAATGGCCATCAACTGTTATTGCATGGCCATCAGCTGTGGCTAGTTGGCCGTCAGCTGTAACCAGTGAGCCATTGGCCACTAATATAACTGCTGTGGCTACGCTAGCAGAAAATGGGGGCCAGCAAGAAGATGGTGGCTGAGTCTGCAAGCGGCGCAGTGAGGGTTGAGAATTGTGTGGCTCCTGTTTCCTGTGTCTCCAACCCAGCCGCCAGCAAGAGTATAGTGGTATGACTCCCCTACCTATGGCTCCGTGGGTGTTCCTTTTTGGCCTCACCGTTTCCTGCGTTCTTATATGGGGAGTGGGAGCAGAGACCCTGCAGGCCGCCCTGCATGACAAAAATATTTGGAGGTTGGCTTCAGACCATAGCAGAGCACAGCCCAATTAGCCCCAAAAGTGGCACACACAAAAGGCAGTCTCAATAGTCACAAGAGCCCAAAGTCAGAAGTGAAGAATATAATGACTGAAATGAAGATGCATTAGAAGGAATCACCAGCAGACTAAAAGAAGCAGAGGATAGAATCAGCGTTTTGGAAGGCAAGGTAGCAGAAAATACCCAATTGGAATACAAAAAAAAAAAAAAAAAAAAGAATCCAAAAAATTGAGGATAGTTTAAGAGACCTCTGGGAAAACATCATGTGTAACAACATTCCTATCATAAGGTTACCATAAGAAGAAGAGAGAAAGCAAGAGAGTGTGAACACTTTTAAAGAAATACAAGCCCAGAAAGCACAGAAAGTCCAAAACATGATGAACCCAAACAGGTGCACAACAAGACACATCATAATTAAAATGTCAAAGGTTAAAGACAGAGAATCCTAGAAGCAGCAAGAGAAAGGCAACTATTAACTTATAAAGGAGTCCCTATAATACTGTCAGTTGATTTTTTAACAGAAACTTCTCAGGCCAGAAGGAATTGGCAGGGAATATTGGAAGAGAAGACAGATCCATATTCCTGCATCAGAGCTCCTCCCAAGGGGCCCCAGAATTAACTAACGTACTTGGAGGTTGGCTTCAGACCATAGCAGAGCACCACCCAGTTAGCCTGGGGCACTCAACAGGCACTAGAGCTCACTGGGGCAAATCCCATTCATGGTGATGAAAAGTAAGGACCTACAATGAAGATTATTCTACCCAACAAGACTGTCATTTAGAATTGAAGGACAGATAAAGATCTTCCCAGACAAGAAAAAGCTAAATGAGTTCATCACCACCAAACCAGTATTACAAGGTCTCTCAGATGGACATCTTTAAAGTGGGGGAAAAAAGATCAAAATTATGAATAATAAAATGGCAATTGCTGCATGTCTATCAGAAATTACGATCAATGTAAATTGGTTAAATGTTCCACTGGAAAGACATAGAAGGGCTGAATGGATAAGAAAACAATGCCCTTACATATGCTGCCTACAAGAGATTCACTTCAGATTGAAAGACACACACAGACAGAAAAAAAAAAAGGGGATGGAAATATATATTTCATGAAAATGGAAACAGAAAAAAATGAGCTGGGGTAACAATACTTATACCAGAAAAAATAAACTTTAAAACAAGCACTATAACAAGAGACAAAGAAGGATCCAGTAATCTTACTTGTGGGTATTTATCAGAAAAACCCAAAACACTACTTCGAGGAGAGCCGTGACGTTATATGTTTATTAAAGCATTGTTCACAAGGCCACGATGTGGAGGCAGCCATGGTTTCCATTGATGGATGAATGGATAAAGAGGAGGTGATACATATATACAATGGAATATTGCTTGGCCATAGAAGGAATGGCTTCTTGTCATCTGTGGCAGCATGGATGGACCTGAACGGTATTGAGCTGAGTGGAGTATGTTAGACAGAGAAAGACAGATTGCAATGTGATTTCCCTTATACGTGGAATCTAAGAACAAAATTAACAAACAAAACAGAAACAAACTCATGGACACAGAGAACATTTAGATGGTTGCCAGATGGGAAGGGGGTTCGAGAGATGAGTGAAAAAAGGAGAAGGGATTAAGTAGTACAGATTGGTTGTTACAGAGTAGTCGTGGGGATGTAGGGTATAGCATAAGGAAAACAGTCAATAATATTGTAATGACTATGTATGGTGTCAGATGGGTACTACATTTGTCAGAGTGATAGATGGGAGGGGGCTGGGGGTGTAGGGGAAGGGATTAAGAAGTACAAATTTGTAGTTGCAAAATAGCCATGGGGATTTAAAGTAGTCAATAATATGGTAATAACTACTTGTAGTGCCAGGTGGGTACTAGACTAATCAGAGAGATAAGTTAAATTATATAAATGTCTAACAACTATGCTATACATCTAAAATTAATATAAAATAACACTGAATTTCAATTGCAATTGAAAAATTAAAAGGGGGGGAAGGTGAATGGGAATAAGAGGTCTATATTTCCAGATATAAAACAAATAAGTCATGGGGTTATAATACACAGCATAGGGAACATAGTCAATAATACTGTGATAGCGTGGTACAGTTTCAGATATTTGCTTGATTTACCATGGTGATCACTTCTTTAGGTATATAAATGTTGAATAACTATGTTGTACATCTGAAACTAATTTAATATTGTATGTTAGCTATATTTTAATAAAAAAAATCTTTAAAAATATGAAACAATGTTTTTTAAAGGGAAATTATCCTAGGTGGTCCTTTCTTCATCAGGTAAGCTCTTGGAAGGGACTGATAAGCCCCAGAAGGAGAAGATTGAAACCTGAGAAAAATTCAGTTAGGGAGATTCTCTCTTAGTCTTTGAAAATGGAGAAGACCACATGGCAAGGAATGTGAGTAACCTGTAGGAGCTGAGAGCAATCCCTAGGTGATAGAGGGAAAATAAGAATTTCAGCCCTATAACCACAAGGAAGTGTATTCTGTCACAACCTGAGTGAGCTTGCAAGAGGATTTTGTGCTCCAGATGAGAATACAGCTTGACAATACCTTGATGTCAAGCCTTTTGGGAAACTGGGCAAATAACCCAGCCATGCCTGTCCAGATTTCTTACCTTCGGAAACTATGACGTAATAAATATGCATTATTTTAAATCACTAAATCTGGGATAATTTACTACACAACAATATAAAACTAATATATTTCTCCAAACAACCTCATCTATGTTATTGATCTTTTCTTCTTACCACCCAATTGTTCATTCTATCTCTAGTTCCAGAGATGGTGGCCCCACTTTTCTTTTTTAATTAAAATTTATTCGGGTGACAATTGTTAGCAGTTACATAGGTTTAAGGTGTACAATTCTGTAATACATCATCTATATATTACATTGTGTGTTCACCACCCAGAGTCAGTTCTCTTTCCATCACCATATATTTGATCCCTTTTACTCTCATCTACCAGTCCTCTCCCCACTTACCCTCTGGTAACCACTAAACTATTGTCTGTGTCTATGAGTTTTTGTTTCTTCATTTGTTTGTCTTGTTCCTTTGTTATTTTCAGTTTTATAAACCAAATATTAGTGAAATCATATGGTTCTACACTTTTTCTGTCTGACTTATTTCGCTTAGCATAATAATATCAAGATCCAGCCATGTTGTCGCAAATGGCACTATTTCATCTTTTCTTATACAGAACAGTATTCCACTGTGTATATATAACATATCTTCTTTATCCAATCATTTATCAAAGGACACTTTGGCTTTTTCCATGTCTTGGCCACCGTAAATACAGCTGCAATGAACATCAGAGCACATATGTCTTTACAGATAAATGTTTTCAGATTTTTTGTGTAGATACCCAGGAGAGGGATTGCTGGGTCATATGGCAATTCTATTCTTAATTTTTTGAGGAACTTCCACACTGCCTTCCATAGTAGCTGCACCAATCCGCATTCCTACCAACAATGTATGAGGTTCCTTTTTCTCCACAGCTTCTCCAACACTTATTATTTGCCTTATTGGTGATAGCCATTCTGACTGGTGTGAGGTGATATCTCATTATGGTTTTCATTTGCATTTCTCTGATGATTAATGATGTTGAGCATTTTTTTCATATGTCTATTGGCCATCTGCATGTCATTTTTGGAGAAATGTCTATTCAGGTGCTCTGCCCAGTTTTTAATTGGTTTGTTTTTTGTTGTTGAATTGTAGGAGTTCCTATATATTTTGGATATAGCCTCTTATGAGAAGGATTACCTGCAAAAATCTTCTCCCATTCAGTTGGTTACCTCTTTATTTTGTTAATGGTTTCTTTTGCTGTGCAGAAGGTTTTTAGTTTGATATAGGTCCCGCTTTTCTAAAACAATATTTATTTATCCATAAAATACTTCTATGACCCGGACAGGGGCCAGTATCACCCCTAACAATTGTTATTGGTCAAAGGTGTGCATATGATCTGAGTTGACCTGATAAGACTGGAGCAAATGGCTTTCATGCTGTGATGAAGGACAAATACATACCCAACATATAAATGAGGAAACCTGTTGTCCTAGATATTATTATTCTCATATCATGGAGGAAACCACCTTGAAAATAAAGCTGACAAGCAAAGAGGAAGATGTAGCCTAGAGAACAACAGAAAGACGGCTCCAGATTCCTGGTCCCACTATATGCATTCTATCTTATCTCTTCACTTCCTGCTTATGTGAAATAATAAATTGGTTTTCATTGATTGAGCCCAATTGTTTGTTAGATAAAAATAAAAATATCCAAATGTAGAGATGATCCAATCAGAAAGAAGTTACAGAGACTATTTGATTTGAATTCTAAAAATGTTTATGTAGGAGAGATATAATAGTGATGAGGATTAAAATTATCCATAAATCATACAACTTTATTCAAAAAGAATAATAACTAATAAATGTAGGCTTTGCTGGCAACTGAAGAAAATACTAAAATGAAGTTATATTCCTCATTTCATAATCACCAACAAAGAAATTCTTCATCACAATGTGAATATTATAGGAATCTTGAGAAAATTTTATGTGTCAACCTAGAATATATAATATTTGACTAGAGGAATAATTTTAAATGTTCTCTAAGCTTTACTAAATAAGGCAAAAATTAACTTCAAGAGTAAAGGATCTTAATGAAAATATGGCTCAATATAATGAGTTACTTATTTAAGAATTAAATTAGGACTACAGAACCACAAACAATTATAAAAATAATTGAAGACGATTCAAGAAACATTTTAATCTAATCGATGATTTTTTTATTGAGTCAGATATACTAGAAGGTGTATTTAAAAATATATCTATTCATTTAGTACATGTAATGGAGATTTAGGTATGTTCTGATCCCTGTATTTAAATCTAGGCTAAATATTTGGAATCCACTCCAATGGAGTGTCTTTGAGACCAAGGGCTTTTATGAATTTTGTTTCCTGCTGTGCAGATGGTAGAATTTAGCTTCTTTTCAAATTAGTATATTGGTAGATTGTAATTTTATGTTTGCCTTTCACTCTCCCCAATACCCAAGTTAGAAAACAAAACAAAAATTAGAAAGACAAAACGGTGTACATGCATAACAAGGAAGTGATTGGACGGGTTCCTAAAAAGAAGGAAATCAGTAAGAACAAGCAACTACCCAGAATACAGTAGGAGAAGCTGCAAAAAATAAAAATAAAAAAAATAAAAATGTCTCCATGTGAACTTAATGAAACATCTGGTGGGATGCAGGAATTCCACCTTGATTTTGACACTCCATCAAAACACTGTCCTAATAATAGTATTTGGTAAATGAGTCAGAGTCGGCCTATGCATGCTGGCTCCTGAGCTGTTTACTTCTTCACAGCATGCTAAGGCTTTTTAGTGCAAAAACTTGTTTGTGACAAATGCAGATTCTTACAGACTTGCTCACTTTGCATAACCCATGAAAGTATATCCAACATCTACTAGCTATAGATAGATGAACTCCATAGCCATAAAGACCTCAAGCCACTGTTTTCCTTTGGACATCTGACCCAGATATTCCCCAGCATGACATCATCCAGACACATAAGCTCCCCCTCGGATTCCTTTCTCCCACGGAGTTTACTTGGCGTCCTCCTTTTCTCAATAGTAACCGCTCACCAAAGTTTCTGGATGGTCTCATGCTGTGAGGGACTTTCCCAGCATGCAAGTCTGTCAAAGCAGCATTCAAATAAAGCTTTGTGTGCTACTGCCACCTTGTGGTCATATCTTTGTTCTTGTTCAGCCCCCCAACCCTCCAACTCTCCGCAGCAGAGGGTGTGAGAATGCGGAGGGTCCCGACTGATAGTTGAGTGCCAGTGAACTCATTTTAAATACATTCTGTAGGTTCATAAGCCTCACCTCTCTATACAGTGTTTCCTACTAAATTACCAAGCAGGTAATTCTTTTTTGAGAAATAGACACAAAGAGTAGAAGTAAGTTACACTACTAACTATCCTTTATTTTTCTTTCCCAAATATAGTTAAATATATATATATATATATATATATATATATATATATATATATATATATATATATATATACACATACACAGAACATTTGCAACACAATCAAAATTTAAATTTAGGGTAACACCACCCATATTTTCCTTTGGTTAACTACTTCTTCCCAAATTTTAATATATGTGATTTGGGTGGGACTTTTCCCAATATAGCTCCATTAGTGCACATGTGTCAAAAGTCCATTCAATCTGGATAATCCAGCTTCTTGCCTAGAATGATTGATAATAAACACAGAGGGTCTACTTACCATCTAACTGACTCAAGATGAAGAAAGATGGAAAACTGAGAGATGGTGGAGGTGAGGGAGGGAGAGACAGAGTCCTACAAACATCATTTGGCCTCTTCACACCTAGTTATGCCTGGAACCAATTCTACTATCATGAACTATCAAAAAATGGGATTATAATTTCCCCTTTTTGCTTAGAACAGTTTTAACTGGGTTTCCTATATTTGCGATGCTAAAGTCCTTACTAATACAGAAATTGATACTAAAAAAGAGTTTAAGAAATTACGTAAATGTGGAGAGTTTAGAATTTTTCATTAGGCTAAGTTGGAATGAAGATAAATAAGATCTCCATTCGTATTATAGGATGAATTTCTAGCTGTCCGTAGTACTCAGTGATAAGCCAGCAGGTGAAGTTATTTTTTTTTGTACTCATCAAGGATGTACAATAAGTACTCATCGAGGATGTATGTAGAAGGTGTCTGCATTATTATTAAGTAACATAAATCCCAAGTCCAATTCCATTAATAAGTTGTCTTTTTGGGGGGATGGGTTTAAGGGGGTATAACTATAAAGACCAAAAGTGGCAGAGAAATGTCCAGGCATGGTTTGATTGGGCTGCAGGTGTCATTTATTTGAGACTAAAAGAGTCTCAAATAGTCTTCTCAGTTCTAGCCTGCATGTAGCCTTTTCTTTACTCTGCCTTTTCTCATTGTACAAAGAGGACAGAGCAATTCTAACCCTCATATGAGTATATCACTTTTCCTTTATTCCAAAATTAATCTTTGTATTCAGCTAAATGGACAAACTAGGTTACATGTCCACCCACAATTATGACAAGGGGGCTGAAATGTACTGATTGCCTAAAGACAATCAGGACATTTATCTAGAATTGGAATGGAGTCAGTGTCTGTGTAATGCAAAGGCAAAATGTAAATTAAATTGTTGGTGCATTTAGAAAAGGAAGTACAAGGGTCATGGGTGCTGGAAATTCAAACAATTATCTATGAGTTAGGTTGAAAATTGGGGAACTAGATTCCCTCTACTATAGAAATAATTAAAATTAGTCGGGGTCAGATGGACCCTTCATACAGCATTTGATACATAAAACAAAATAAAGAACAAATCAAAGGAATGAGATAACATTCAGGGATTTTTTTGTGACCTATTGAAAGACTAGGACATTGCTGAGAACGGAAATCGCTGAAGACCAAACCTAGATATTGACTTTGCAGCCTGCAGAATTACAGTGCCAGTTGATTTACAGCTTGACCATATCTTTTGGGTAAAAGTTAGGCATTGATCACAAAGGACTGTACTCTTGCTAATTGCTATAAAGATATTGCAGATTAAGTGAAAGACACGAAATAGGCCATTTCCCAAAATTCCAATGAAATATGCCTCACTGTGCATCTCTTTTGGAAATACAGTGTCATCCCTGACTGAAGGCGTTCCTAGGTAAAGAAGAAAGCCAAAAATGTCTCCCCAGTGGTTCAATATTGAATGTCAAGTAAATGAAATATATATTCAACAGAACCTTGAATGGAGTGGGAAATTAGGGTAAAATTTGTAATGAGACTTAGAAATAAGAATGTTATACACATAACGAATGGAATGATTTTTGCCAATTTTCATCATTAGATCATGTGGCGAATTTGTAGAAATGGGCTTTGGAAGATGCTTAACAAAGATGAGTGAGACATAATTTTATAGCATCTGGAATTCATTGATATATAGAGTCAACATGCTAATTTTGGATAAGGAGCCAAACAGTTTGTTGGGCCCATTGCTGACCCATAATAAATGTGATTGAGAAGTCAAAACTCCTAAAATAAACTACAGTCCATGAACTACAGGAGTTTATGTATTTGCTGGTAATCTGGACAGATGGTGCAGACCACAGAAGGAAGCCACACGTTTGACAGTTAATAAGTAGTAGGTGTTAGGGGTAGAATATATTTAGTTTGGATATTTCAGAATTGGCAAAGAACCTGAAAAAAGTATATCCTATACCAATGTCATTCAAAGCCAACCCACTCCAAATAGCAGAGAGTTCAAACGAATTTTGCTTTGTATCAGTCTTTTATCTCATATACCCTAAACTCCCTCTATGGTTTCATAAACAAATTTTCCATGATTCCAGATGTAAAAACTATACAAGAGTTTAATAATGTGGGCTTACTCTAACCAAACATGTTTTTAAAGAAAAACCCACAATAGAGTTCATATTTTGACAGCTGACACACAAACACGCAACGATGCCATATTACACCAATATTAATCAAGTAAGCTATTTCCCCATTTTTTTCTCCCCCTATACGCTAGAAGGCATTCTTCTTCTGCCGCTGCTACCCCACATTGTTATTTTTGAGTACAGAGAATCTGACTGAATGAGCTGACACCAAGAACTGACACCCAGTAGTCTCACTTCAAGTGACCTAGGCCGAATCTGACCTGTGCTGGGAGAGGAGAGCAGCTTAATCGGAGGATAAATTGCTTTGAACTTGAAGACTTTTTGAAACCTTAAGCTAACCAGGAAATCAGTGAGATCTGCACAGGGTTGTATATAGTTGCAGGAAAGAATTACTTGAAATACTATTTAAAACCTTATTCCTCCAAGTCTGGTCCACACAGCAACAACAGCAGTACCCAGGAGCTTGTTTAGGACTACAGAATCTTAGGGTCTATCTACCCAGGACAGTGCACACTTATAGGACAGTGGTGAGAAAGACTGGGGTTAATTTTTTTGTGTGTAATTTTTTTATACTAGATCATTTGATATTCTAATAATATTTGTGAAGTATTTAGAACAATTTACTTGACTGTTAAAGAACTAAAGAAAAAGTCTTTAGCCATGATTAGGATTCATGAGCAAAGCAGGTTTGGGGTGTGTGTGTGTGTGTGTGTGATAAGTCAGGCTGCCTGTAATGACCACAGATTTAAGAAGTATAAGACCTCTTGGCCTATTGAAGAATCAACTCTAATAAGAAAGATATTCCATGTAAACAGCTTTCAATGCTTGCGTGACATACTATAAATTCTCTCTCTCCATGTATATATGTGTGTGTGTGTATATATATATATACACACACACATATATACAGAAATCTATATCATATGTACTTATGTATGTATATATGATCTTATGTTTTATAGTATCATATATGCTATTATCATGAATCACTATTAAATTATTATGCATCTAATTATGACTCCTCTGACAAATCTAGATACATAAAGTCAAGTTATACTCTCCTTTGGATAATCAGTTTAGTGGTCATATTTTTTTCCTCATTCTTTATGTAGTTAACCCTTAAGAGTTTTATAAGTAAACGTCTAATAAGTAAAAGAGTTTTATAAATAAGTATAGTGGAGACTCTCTTTGGGAAAAGAAAATTGGACAATTGAAAGGGCAGGAGTAGGTGTCTTCTCAGCCATGAGAATAAAAGAGACAGATATAGACAGCCCATGGCTGATCCAGAACAATGTAGGTAGACAGCCCTGCCTGATTAAGGCAGGCAATTTAGTGGGTTGAGATTTTGAGCTTTGACATCTCTGTGCCAATCATAACCAAGGAGTATGTACCCCAACAGCTGGGATCCTTATAATGCCTTCTGTGAACAGACTTTATTTTTTCCCCTGCAGGGACTTAATCCCTATTCAACTACTTTCTGGGCCAAAGGTTTCTCGAATGCTTTGCAGGAAAACTTACCTAAAAGAAGGCATTTAACCATGTTACCATCCACCCTATTTCAATTCCCGGTGACCTTTAGAAAGTTGGTTGCACATTCAGTTATTTTATAAGTCACAGGAGGTTCAAATTAATCTTAACAATAGTCTATTTTATAACTAGTTAAAGGAATAGCAAAGAATATGAAAATTCTTCTCACCCTCTCTATCATTGCAAAAATGTTATTTTTTGGAGCTTACTATATTTTATAAATTTACCTTATAATTTCTAAAAATATGATAAACAAACAGATGGGGGAAAAGCTTTTACTTTTTTAATGTGGAAACATAAGTCAAGTACTGTAAACTGATAAAATTTAACATATAAAGTAGATTTTGCTGGCTATCATTTTACTTAGAAAATCAAGTGCATTTTATATACCAAGTAAATAATTATTATGGACTTTTTGCATCATAGGTAATGCATGCTCGCTTACCAAAAGGCAAAATGTATCCCCATTTCAACGTCCCTCTCAACGCTGACTTGGACATCTGTCTTAGCATGTCTCAATATTCATAAATGTACCTACCTGCACAACCACCTTCCAGGGATTTATGGGTTGTATTTTATTTTGTTTCGGTTTTGTTCTATTTTTTAAAGGATACCAAAAATCCAGGTAGCATAAAAGAAATCCTTCCCCAACAAATATTTCAAACTTATTTATTTTTCATGCCTGGAAAAGAATCCAGCTAAACACAACATACTGACTCGTCCCAATTTTTACCAGTCAGGTAAACATATTTCAGGGTCAAATAACATATAATACTATGCATAGGGTTTTCTAAATAAGTGACCCAATGACTAAATAATGTATGTAGCCAAAATTGAACTTAATCTGTTTGTGGAACCATTTTGTTTTGTCAGTTTAAAGAAATAAGTTTAGCTGAAATAACTGATGATACTCTGCGGTTGACTCTTAGGCCCCACCCTGATGGAACAGATTTTAAACTACACACGCTAGTCTTTAATATACTCTCCAATATAGTTGGCTACTTTTTGACAATATATGTGCTTCCTGATTCACAGTTTGAATTTCTAGGTAGTCTGAGAGAAAGAGAGGAGGGGACTCCTACTTCATAGAGTCAGAACACATTAAGTGGCGAGTGAGCAGGGTGGATGTTGTAGCTCCCAGTATTTACGAGGTAGACAAACCTCACTAGAATGTCCTTGACAAATATAAATGCATCTCTCTACTAACAAAATAGCAACCACTAAATCTTTTTAAAAATATTCCCTACAAGGACAGTTCGATTTCTTTTGAAAATTTTTAATAATTGCTCAGTCAGCCATAGGCAACTGAAAGTGGCTAGTCTTATGCAGGAGAAATTTTCCAATCTAATAATACATAATATAATGTTAGGTATTAACACTTGTTTATTTTATCTTAATTTAAAAATACTTTCAATATACCTTCAAGAAGTTATACAAATATAATAACTACAAGAGCAAACAAAATTCCAAAAAATGGTTAATTTTTCAACTTTTAGAAAATATATATAGACTTTATGTTGGTCAAAGGTAGTAATGATAAGTAAATTTGTTTCTTTATAAAATAATAAATTGAGTAATCACCTGCAAGACACTTCAGATTAGCTTATAAAACAGGAAAATAAAGGAATTGAAAAAGTGACCAAATGTAGGTAGACTTTGAGGGAATCTTTAATCCATGTATGTACCTCAAGAAAATACAAGGGGCTTTCTAAACTGTTTTTCCACAAAAGGGATGACATTTTTGTTTAGACAGGAAAAATCAGACCTTGCACTAAACGGAATAGAATTTTGTCTTCCCAAATAAGTGAGAACACAATGGAAAGTATTCCTTCTATTTTGACTTTTATCACACTCAATTTATATGCATGCTCATGCTTTTGGTGTCATGTGTAAGATTCCTTTGTCAAATCTGAAGATTTCCCCTGTTTTGTTTTAAGAGTTTTATAATTTAAGCTTTCACATTTAGATCTTTGTTGCATTTTGAGTTAGTTATTGTATTGTGAGGTAAGGGTTCTACTTCATTCTTTTGCACATGATTATCAAGTTGTCCAGCACCATTTGATGAAAGACTATCCCTTAGCCATTAAATGTTTGTATCAATTCCCTAGGTCTGTTGTAACAAAGTACCACAAACTGAGTGGCAAAGATTTGTTGAAAACAAATCAAGTGGAGTGATTTAAGTGCTTGAATATTATGACATGTTCAAGAATCATATGATACTCCTGTACACAAACAATAAATATATAGACACAGAGAAACATATGTAAAGGCCTAAAAAAGAGTGTTTATTAAAAGACTGATTAAATCATCTTAACAAAATATTAGGGTGAATCTTCTTTCCCTCTACCTGTATTCAGTTTTAAAAAAAGAAAGATAGAAATTGCCTGTTTTAAAATGCACACTTTTTAAAAAACTAATTCATCTACAACTTTTAAACAAGATTTATTTTTGTAAGTACTTGTTTTACTTAGCAATTTATCATTCACTTGTTTTTCATAGTCATGCAATAGTTCTTAAAACATGATACAGGACCAGACGCCATAAAGGTTAATGTTGATTAAAATTTATATTTTTAAAATTACATGTAGCATAAAATAATATACACAAGCCATGGATATATGAAAATTTGTGGCAAAAATATTTGTAACAATTATGATAAAATAATATTTTCCTTGTTATATAAAGGTTTTTTTAAATAAATAAATAAGAAAAGAAAACCAATAGAAAAATAGCCAAAGAACAAGATGGTAGATTGCATTATGTGTTCACAATAATTTTTTCTCTCCGTGTTCTTTCCATGCTTCCAGACCCTGTTGAATTTGGCCTTGGTCTTGTGACTTACCATGTCAATGGAATGCGAGGGGATATATTGTGACTTCTCAAATGTTCCTACATTGGAACAAATCTTTGGATGTTATTGTGTGTTTTGACAGGGGCCATTTTGCTCCACTCCCCAATAATAAGAACTGCAATTTCTAGATAGTGACTGTGCCTGTAACTTGGGTTTCGAAATGAGAAGACTCACAGAGCAGAGTTCAACAAAGCCAGAATAGACCCACATACTTCCATAACATGGGCACAAAATAAATGTATTTTGTCAGAAAACACTGAGATATGGTATTGTTTGGTATCACAGTAAAAGCTGACTTATACAAACCCAACTATAATTTTAAAGAAAAAATAAATACAAATAGCCAGTTAACCCAAGAAAATACGCTCAACATAAATCATGTTTACAAAATGCAAAGTAGAACAGCAATGCAATATACATTTTTTTTTTTTTAGTTTATCCAGTTATTTAAGATTTATAAACAATGTTGACATGCTCTGGGAGAATGAAGCATTTTCAAACACTATTGGTAGCAGTTTAACTTCATTCCACTTCTTCCTCCCTATGAAACTTTTTAAAGCACAAACCATAAAAGCCAGCAATTCAACTTTTGGGAATGAATTCTACCTATAAAGTTAATCCTGTGCACAAAGATATAGGTGAAGTGATACTCATTGCATATTCCTTTAAATAGTAAAAACCAATTTATCACTCAATTGATTGATAAATAAGTATTGGAGAAAAATGAAAAGGGAATTGGTTAAATACTTTAATGGACAACTATGCTACTATGCAATAAGAGGTAGCCATTGAAGAACATAATTGAAAGAGTGTGCAAGGATACACTGTTTTAAAAATCCAGTTGCACAACAGTGTCCCAATATAATACATTTTATTTTTGCAACATTCTGATATGTGCATAGAAATTATGTGGAAATACCTAAGAAATAGTGTAAACAGTATTATATCTGGGGAATTGTCTTGTGAGACTGCTAGTGCCACAGGGAAGCAACTTCTACTTACCATTATTTGATATTCTGTGTGAATATTCATACCATATTTTGCAGTATTTTCACAATTGTAAAACCTGGTTTAAAAGTAAAATTAAATTAAATAAAAATATCTTTTTAAAAAGTAAGCTGAGTTGATCAATTTGGATCTCACATCTGCAAACTCACTATCCTGGACCCATGAGACTCTACCGCCACCTGTGGCAGAAAACATAAATTGAAAATGAAGGCATTAAAGGTGAAAAATAAGAGCCAAGATTCTGAAGCTGTAAATATGTAGTTCCTATTTCAGCAAATCTCCTGGAATCCCGTGATCACCTAACTTTGTGCTGAATACAAAATAAATATGTAGATTTACTGATGGATTCAGATTGCATTAGGGAAATAAGTAAAACAATGTCTACAAGATCCTCTTTCTCTTAAGTTTCAAATACAATACGCTTCTCATGCCACCACGACACACACACACACACACACACACACACACACACACACACACACACACCAAAAAAGGTAAATTGTAACTTAGAGATGTCCTCTCATTAATGGGACACATATTTTTTTCAAGACCAGAGAGTTTACCTGTATTATTGATTTAAAATCATATAAGAAATTCTGAGAACTTCTCTGCTCGTTGCTTCTTAGTTTGTGTTTTCACATACAAATGAATCTCCCTGTTTTAACTGGACCAGACAAAGTCAGTTATGACAAAACATTCAAACTGGTGCTTGCCTATAGGCATATGGAGTTTCTTGCCTTATGCCTTTTATCCCTTATGGTTAGATTCCCTTGGCCCTGCTGAGTCAGGTTAGGTTAGCTTAGAAATTTTTCAATTCTGTGTACCCATCACTGACAGAAGCATTGAGTAATGAATAAAAGGAACCACAGGGAGTAGTTTCAGGCTTCAGTTTCTGTCATGGGGAAAAATTAATCACAAATTGTTAGATACAGGAACATCATTTTTAAAACTATGATTTAAAAGGGCACAATCAGCTAATTGAAGCCAGAGAGAAATGTTTAAATAATGTATAAAGTGGAAATCTTGGTGGAAACTAGTTTTTAAAACATTTTAAAAGATTTTCTTTTTCCCTTCTGTGTTTTGGAACAGTCCTAGAAAGTAATGACACAGAAAAATAAGAATCTGGATAAAGCTGATCAGGAAAAATTGAGGCAAAAAATTTTCCCAAATACTAAAATACCAAAAAACAGATATGAACCAGTCAAATAGAGTAAAAACTACACAAAACTCGTGTTTATTATATCATCCATATTGTGAATTTATAAAAGGAAATATAGCAATGCAGACATCTATATTTTGTCCCATTCTATTTGATAGCAATGCTATTTACACATTGAACCTAGACAGATTTATATGTAATTCCTTTCCCAAACAGAAAGGAGGATGAAACCAAAATTCGAATTGCGAAACAATATCATATGTCAGTTGAAAGTCATGGAACTTGTATTAGTTGTCTATCAATGTGTAAGAAATTACCCTAAAACTTAGCTGAAAACAACACACATTTATCATCTCACAGTTTCTGTGGATCAGAAATTGGGGCACTGATCAGCTGAATCTTCTCTTTCAGGTTTCTCAAAAGGCTGTAATCAATGTTAACTAGGTCTGGGGTGTCATCTCAAGACTCCATTGGGACAGACCCACTTCCCTCCTCACTTAAGTGGTTGTTGTAGGATTAAATTCTCTAAGGGATTGTCCCTTCCTGCACTATACGGGTTGTGGGCAGGGAGAAGGGCGGCGCAGGGTTAAGAAAAGACAGTAGCCATGAATAGAGTGCAAGAGCTCAGGGCCAAGGGGAACACTCTCAGGGACTGAACCCCGAATAGGGCCAACGCGTAGTTTATATTGGTAAACTTCTAAAGAGGTAAAAGATTGTTAATCTCAAGATTTGTGTGTTAGTAGCCTGCTGGCTGTCTTTCCGAAAGTTCCTATTGTGTTCCAGCTGAACTTTGCCTTTACACACACACATCTCCAAGGAATCCATTGAAGGGGAGGGACCGATATAATTCCATCTGGTCCTCAGTTTGCTGAGACTTCCCCTCAAAGGAGCTTTTCCGATATCTCTCCATCTGGCCTCAGTTTGTTGAGGCACTCCCTTCTGAAATCCTGGGAAGAGCGCAGGGAAACAAACGGTTTGGCAGCTGTTGGGCAACAAGGGATGGTGAACAAAGGACATTAGTTCCTTGCTAGATGTTGCCCAAAAGCTGCCCTCTGTACATGGGTTTCTGCAACACAGCAACTTTCTTAATCAAAGCCAGCAAGAGAGTTCACTAGGAAGATGGAAATCACCATCTTTTATAAAAATTATGGAAGTGACATACCATTTTTGCTATATTATATTGGTTAGAAGTAATTCACGAGATCCAGGCCATATTCAAGGAGAAAGAATTACAAAATGGCTTGAAATCTAGGAGGTGGAGCTCATTGTAGACCATTTTAGAAGTCTGTCTCCCACAAATTTCAAACTAGAAGTGAATTGTCTTCTTCTCTAAAGATATGTAGCACCCTACCATTATGTTTCTGGTTGCCTTTAACAAATTTACTGAATCTGAAAATCTAATGAAGATGCTGATTACATTAGGAAAAAATGCCATGCCATTAACAATAGTTTTTTTCTAGTGAGATATAACTTTGCTAGTCTCATTTTTCTGAAGATTTAAAAAATATATGTATTTCTATTTTCTCTTCCATCACAGTTGTAATGAAATGTCTTCCGTCAATAAAATAAAATTGGCAATGGGAAATGATATTATGGCCTTATTGTAATCCTGGAATCCTCTTCTCAATGGTTATAGCCCTTTAAAATTTTGTAGAAATGATAAGCAGTCAAAAAACTATTTTGTTTATCAAATTGTATGGAGTTTTATTAATCTGATATTAATTGTAATGAACAGGCTTAATTTCATGTCAAGCCTAACTAAAGGAAGACAGCATTAGAAAATATTTTACAAATAAGCTTAGTCCCCATTTTGTAAATTTTCTAATCCACCTCATTCTGTTTCCTCTGCTCACTTTAATTATTCTCAAATCACAATGACAACGAGAGTTATTAATGAAAGGAGGGAGACTGACTGAAGTCTGCTCTTCAGAAATGTTATCTTCCTGTCATTCCTTGCTCTATGACAGTGACAATTAGACAGTCAGTTACAACTTTCCTAGACTTTGCTGATTTCCATAAGCATTTAACTCCTCACGAATCTGAGAACTGAGATTAGAAAGCAGGAAGGGGTAGTAGCTGAGAGTATACTCCACTAGGATAAAAGTACACAAATAACTCCAATGGATGCCAGCAAAGGAGAAACACTTCATGAAACAAAGATTAATAACATGATACCACCACCTATGAGAAGTGTTGGCGTGGAGGAAAACTTTAACTTCCTCCATTACAGCTTGTCTAAGGAAGTCTAACAAAGTAGATTAGGAGAGAAAGAGAAATTCTATGGATATATGGAAATACATTTTTTTCAAAACCAATTGCAAATAGAAGAGCAATTTAAAAATAACAAATTCAATGGAAGAAAAAAACCCAACATAAAAAAAGGCAAAACATAAAATCAAAATTAAATGATAAAACAAATCCAAATATTGTAGATATAAGAACTGTATATTTTACGTGTGTATAATATTTTCGCTGTGAAAAGCCAAATGTATCACACTGGAGTTTTAAAGCTTACATGCTCCTATGTTCAAATCAAAATAAAAAGTCAATTTGAAAATAATACGTAAAAGTGTGGAGAAAATATATCAGTCAGCCACTAATCCGACAATTAATACTAGTGTGGCAATATTCAAACGAGATTATGAAGTTTATTACAGAAAGCAAAATGGATATTACTTAATCATTGTTCCCAATGAAAAAAGTTAAGCTATTCTAACGACAACAAATTGAGTACTTACTAATGATAAATAGAAACAACCTGTTGGGATACAATTCTCTAAGAGTCTCTCACATTTTTGCACACCTCGAAAACACAGGTACTAATAGCATTTTGTTGTGAACTGTCTTCCCAAGGATATTATATAGGGTACAGCATTGCATAAAAATAGTCTTTCTTCAGAGCACAGAGTTTTGTGTTGTTGTTGTTGTTGTTGTTGTTGTTTTACTGCCCAGTATAATAAAAACAATCTCTCTCTGAGGAAAAGGTTAGGCTTGTATTTTATTGCAGCCCATAATAACAGACCAAAGTTTCTTAAGATTGAAGTTCCTCTCTTGTAATGCAATCTACTGCTTATTCAGGCATCATTGGGCCCTTGTAGCGTCACCATATGGGAATTTGGGCTCAGGGAACTGGAGCAAGAATATAAAAATATTGAGGCTACTGCTGTTGCTATGACTGATAAACTATTTGATGGCTGTAAACCAGGAGTCGGATGTCTTTGAAAGTATTTATGAAATTATGGAATATTAACTTGTGAGCCTGCAAAGAGGATAAATTTCAGATGTCTCAAGCTTTTGACACAACCAACCAAGAATGTATAGTAATAATAAACATGCATGCACTTAATAATATAACCTTGAAACATATGCTGAAAATACTGACAGTGATAAAAATAGATAATTCTTCAATTATAATGGAAGAAACTGAAAGAAATTATAAAATTTTAAATTTCTATAATTTTAAAATTTTATAATTTCTATCAGTGTAATACAATTTAAGCTTATAATTCTTATCAGTTTTGTAACCAAGCAGATTAAAACTTGATTGTCAGACTTGCCTTGAAAATCTCAAGATCCACCCATGGTGCTGCAATGCAAATATTTCATCTTTTCTTATGGCAGAGAAATATTCCATTATATATATATCACACCTCCTTTATCCAATCTTCTATCGAAGGACACTTTGATTGTTTCCATGTCTTCACCACTATGAACAATGCTGCAATGAATATAGGGGTACATATATTTTTATGGATAAATGTTTTCAGATTTTTTTTATTAGATACCCAGAAGAGGGATTGTTGGGTCACATGGTAATTCTACTCTTAATTTTTTGAAGAACTACCATACTGTTTTCCATAGTGTCTGTGCCAATTTACATTCCCACCAGCAGTATATGAGGTTTCCTTTTTCTCTGCAACTACCCCAATACTTGTTTTTACTTGTCTTGTTAATAATAGCTATTCTAACAGGTGTGAGGTAATATCTCATTGTGGGTTTAATTTGCATTTTTTCTAATAGCTAGTGAAGTTGAGCATTTTTACATATATCTGTTGGCCATTTCTATGTCTTCTTGGGAGAAGTGTCTGTTCAAGTCCTCTGCCCATTTTTCTAATTGGATTTTTTTTTCTTAGTTGTATTTGCAATGTTGCTTGCAAATATCTTCTCCCATTCAGTTGGTTACCTTTTTGTTTTATCGATGGTTTCTTTTACTGTGCAGAACCTTTTAAGTTCAATATAGTCCCATTTATTTATTTTTGTTTTTACTTCCCTAGCTTTTGAGGTAAAATTCATAAAATTTTCCCTGAACCCAGATTAATACCTGTGCTTTCTTCTATGCAATTGTTTCAAGTCTTATGTTTAGATTTTTGATCAATTTTGAGTTAATTTTGGTATATGATAACAGGTAACAGTCTACTTTCATTCTTTTGCACATGACTTTCCAATTTTCCTAGCACCATTTATTAGAGACACTTTCTTTTCTCCATTGTATGTTTTTGGCTCCTTTATTGAAAATCGTCCGCCCATATACATGTGAGTTTATTTCTGGGTTCTTAATTTTATTCCATTGGTCTGTGTCTCTGTTTTTCTGCCAATAACATGTTGTTTGGATTATTGTCACTTTGAAGTATAAATTGAAATCAGGGAGTGTGATACTTCCAGCCTTGTTCTTTTTTCTCACGATTGCTTTGGCTATTGGGTTTTTCTTATGTGATTCCATACAAATCTGATTATTTTTCATTCTATTTCCTTAAAAAAAAATGCCATTGGGATTTTGATAGGGATTGCAGTAAATCTGTGTATTGTTTTCGGTAACATGGCCATTTTAACTGTGTTGATTCTTCCAATCCATGAACATGCAATATCTTTCTTTTTCTTTGTGATACCATTTTGGTATCAGGGTAATGTTGACCTCATAAAATGAGTTAGGAAGTAGTGCCTCTTCTTCAACTTTTTGGAAAAGTTTCAGGAGGACAGGTATTAAATCCTTTTTGAATGTTTGGTAGAATTCACTAGTGAAGCCACCTGGTCCTTGATTTTTGCTTTTGAGGTGTTGGATGATTAATTCAGTTTCCTTACTATTGATCTATTTATATTTTCTATTTATATGTTCCAGTTCTTTGTGATTCAGTCTGGGAAGGTTACATCTTTTTTTGTGTGTGATTCAGTCTGGGAAGGTTACATCTTTTTTTTTTTTTTTTTGAATTTGCCCATTTCTTCTAGGTTATTGAATTTGGTGCCATATAGTCCTTCATAGTATTCTTGTATGATACATTATGTTTTTGTAGTATCTATCATAACTTCTCTTTCACTTCTTTTTTTTTTTCTTTTTTCTTTTTTTAGTTAAAGCTTAATGGGGTGACAACTGTTCATAAAGTTACACAGATTTCAGGTGTACAATTCTGCAATACATTATCTATGTCTCATATTATGTGTTCCTCACCCAGAGTCAGGTCTCCTTCCATCATCACATATTTGATCCGGTTTACCCTCTTTTAGAGCCCCCCTCCCTCCTCTTTCACTTCTGATTTTGTTTATTTGTGTCTTGTTTTTTGTTGGTTTGTTTTTCCAGTGAGTCTATGTGAGGGATTGTCAATATTATTAGAACAAGCTCATTGTTGCATTAATTTTTTCTATTGTCTTTTTGTTCTCTATTTCATTTTATTCTGCTCTGATTTTTATTATTCCTTTCCTTCTGCTGACTTTGGGTTTCACTTGTTCTTTTTTTTTTTCTAGTTATTTAAAGTATAAATAACTAGGTAAGATTGTTTATTTGGGATTTTTCTTCCTTTTTTTTTTTTTTTTTTTTTTTTTTTTTTTTTTGAGATAGGCCTGTAATGATATAAATTTCCCTCCTATTACTGCTTTTACATTATCTCAATAATTTTGATATGTTGTATTTTCAATCTCATTTGTTTCTACGTATCTTTTGATCTGTTCTTTTATTTCTTCTTTGACCCAGTCATTCTTTATTAGTATGTTGTTTAATCTTCACTTTCTTTTTGCAGTCCATCTCCAGTTTCAAAGCATTGTGGTCAGAGAATATGCTTCGTATAATTTCAATCTTCTTAAATATGCTGAGACTAGTTTTGTGTCCCAACATATGGTATCCTTTAGAATGTTCCATGTGCACTAGAAAATAATGCATAGTCTGGTGTTCTGGGATAAAAGGCTCAAGAAATATTGATTATGTTCATTTGATCTAATGTATTATTTAAGGCTAATATTTCCTTATTGATTTTCTGTTTGGGTGATCTATCCATAGCTGTCAATGGTGCATGTATGTTTTTTTGTTAGTTAGTCCTTTCAGTTCTGTTAGTAGTTGCTATATATTACTTTGGTGCTCCCTGATTGGGAATGTGTGTGTGTGTGTGTGTGTTATGTCTTCTCTTGTATTGTCCCCTCTATCATTATGAAATGTTCATGTTTTTCGCTTGTTACCTTTTTTATCCTAAAGTTTATTTGATCAGCTATAACTATGGCTACACTCATTCTTCTCCAGATGCCATTTGCTTGGACTATTGTTTTCCACCCTTTTACTTTGAGTTTATATTTGTCCTTGTGGCTGAGATACATCACTTAAAAACAGCATATAATTTTGTGTTTTATTATCCAATCTGTTACTCCATGATTTTTTATTGGTGAGTTCAATCCATTTACATTTAGGGTGATTATTGATATATGAGGATTTTCTATAGCCATTCTATTCTTTGTTTTCTGGTAGTTCAGTGTCTCCATTGTTTCTTTGCCTTTGTATTTCTGTCTGTTATTTTACTTTGGTGGTATTCTATGATTTTTCCTGTTTTCTCATTTTTGTATTATGTGTCTCAGTTCTGGATTTTTTTTTTTTTTTTTGAGTGGTTACCATTAAGTTTATTGAAAAGAAAGTTCCATATGCACAGTGGTCCTTTCCTTCAGCCTCTGTCTTATCTCCATTCCCCTTTCCAAATTCAAACCTTTATCCCCTCCCCTTTTATGTTTTTATTGTCACAAATTATCCTTATTTATGCATTTCCAAGTTGCAGTAGCAAATTTTCTTCTTCCTTTTTCCTTTTTTATGTTTTTATATTCTTTACCCTTTATGTTATATTTAAATGAATAATGCCTTATTCTGATTAGGGGTTGCCTTTTCTTGCTTCTGTCTTTCTGTTACTTATCTTACTCATAGTTTTGTATTCTTTTGTCTTTTTGTTTCAAGTAGAATGTTTCCTGTAACGCAGGCCTTGTGATAGAAAATTCCCTCAGTTTCTGTAATCTGGAAAGATCTTTATTACTCCTTTATATGTAAAGGATAACTTTGCTGGATATATTATTCTTTACTGGTAATTTCTCTTTTTCGTTAGTTTGAATATTTGGTTCACTCTCTCCTGGCTTACAGACTTTCTGAGGATAATCTAATGGGCTTTCCTTTGTAAATTACAGTCTTCTTTTCTCTGGCTGCTTTAAGAAATTTTTGTTGTTGTTGTTTTTGTTATTAATTTTTGATAGTTTCAGTATAATATTCCTTGAAGCAATCCTTATTGAATCGAGATAATTAGGTGTTTTATTCACTTCGATGATCCACTTCTTTCCATAGGTTTGGGAAGTTCTCATTCACTGTTTGTTTGAATAGGCTCTTTCCAATGGAGCCAAATAGTTCTTTCAATTTTTTTTCTTTTTAATCTCTCAAGTATCTCACTTCTTCCATTTGCTTAATTTCCAGATTTCCATCTTCAACATCACTAAGTCTTTCCTCTATCTGGTCAGCTGTATTTCTTAAGCTTGCTATTTCATTCCTCTTTTTTTTCTTTCTTTCTTTCTTTTTTTAAATTGTGTTCTTCAGCTCCAGAATTTCCATTTGGTTCATTTTTAAAATTTCAGTATTTTGGGGAAGTATTCATTTTGTTTGTTGACTTTACTTCTGAGTTCATTAAACTGCCTGAGTTTTATTGCATCGTTGAGTTTTTCAGAACTGCAATCTTGAATTCTCTGTCATTTAAGTCACATAGTTCCATGTCTTTACATTCATTTTCTGGAGATTCTTATCATTTTCTTTCTGAGCTGCCTGTTATTGTGGTTTTTCATGGCATTTGATGGATCATTTCTCCTTCTAGGTATCTATGGAAATGAGTTGTGCAGTGGGTTGTTATGAAGAGGTCTTTATTTTGTTTTCCAGTAGGTAACACTGGAACATTTTATTTTCTTTTGCCCTATCCTGGCTTCTCCTGGTGGAAGATTCCCTGGGGAGGTGGGCATTTCTTCTGTGAACAGGTTGCCTTTGTCTCAGGGAATCACCCCCATAGGAGGATGAGGTAGGTGAGGGGAATCTGATCCCTTGAAATCCCAGTGCTGCCTCTGCAGCTAGGGGCACAACTACGCTGCCTGAGAAGTCCTGGGTGCCCCTGCTCAGATCAGCCAGGAAAGGTGGGGGGAGGGTGGGCTGGGAAAGGTGGCAGGTATATCTGTGGCTTTGTTGTCCTCCAAGTAGTGTTGACTGCCAGACCACAGCTGCCTTGCCCCTATATCTCCACCCTTGTCACTGGGATTAGCTGCAGTGTGGCTCTCCCATTCAGGAACTGTCTCTCCATTTCTCAGGGCTATAGTTATTCCATTCTTTAGTCCACCACTCACTGCTACAACTTTTTCTGGGGATGCTGTTAGCACTGGGAGGATGTGGGGGAAGCATCCTGGCTCCATGTCTTTGTTTTCTGCCTGATAATGAGGGCCACTAGACCCCAGCTGTCACACTTCTGTATTTAGTCTCTGCCTCATGGTATCTACCCATTACTAAGTTCAGCAGTATTATATGCTGATCCATCAGGCAGGATTGTGGGACACAGAAAGTGTACCTGCAGCCTGAATCCTCCCCTCTTCGGGGACCACCAGTGAACTCTGGGCTGTATCCCTGCACTTCTTCATCTCTTCCTTCTTCCCCTGTTCACTGTGATCTGCCCTCCTTCACATGTTTCGATGTGCAGATCTCTCAAACATGTTTAGGTGTTGCTCATGGAATTCTTTGTTTAATTATAGCTATTCAACTTGTAACTTAAAGGGGAGAGATCAAGGAGGACCCCTCATACCACCATGTTTCTGACATCTCAAGATTTTGCAGATATTAAAAGTAATTATAGGTGAATATCTTTATGAGTTTGTTAAAAAGGAAGGATTTACTATAGGTTGTAGTAAGCATGGGCTGCAATAACAAAATATTATAGACCGGGTTGTTTAAACAATAGACATTTATTTATCACAGTTCTAGAAGATAGCAATCCAAGACCAAATTCCCAGCTGATTTGGTTTCTACTAAGAGCTGTCTCCCTGTCTTGCTGATGGCCACTTCTTCCTCACATGGCCTTTCCTCTGAGCAAATGGGAGGTTGCAGAAGGCGGCGGGGGGTGGGGGGGAGAGAGAGAGAGGAGGAATCCCTTCTCTTTTTATAAAGGCACCAATCCTATCAGATTGGGTCCCACCTATTACAGACTGAATATTTGGGACCCTCAAAAATTTATACATTGAAGCTTCATCTCCCATTGTGACTTTATTTGGAGATAGAGCCTTTAGGGAGGTAATTATGGTTAAATGAGGTCATAGAGTGGGACCCTGATATAAATGAATTAGTATCCTTAAAAGAAGAAACACCAGAGAGCTCAATCTCTCTCTGCACACATACAAGAGGCCATGTGAGAATACACCCAGATGGAGATCACATACAAGCCAAAAGTAGAAGCCTCAGAATGAAACCTGCCTTCCCAGCACCTTGATTTTAGTCTTCTCAGCCTCTAGAACTTTTAACAAATAAATTTTCACTGTTTAAACCACCTAGTCTATGGCTGTTGTGACAGCCTGACCAGTCTAATACACCATCCTTATGAGCTCATTTTATCTTAATTACCTCCTAAAAGCCCTACCTCCAAGTATTGTCTCACTGAGAGTTAGGAACTAACCATGAATTTGTGGGGACACAGTTCACTCCCTAGCACTATACAAGATACAAAAAGCACAAAGCAAAAATTAAAAGATTGATTAATATGACTGCATTACATAAAATCATCTGTATGACAAATACACTGTAAACAAAATAAGAGTATTAGCCATAGACTTAGTAGAGTTATTTTCAATATTTGTAATGAATAAAAAGTACTGAGAAATATAAGTAACTGCTACAAATCAATAATAAAAGACAAATAGCTGCAAAGGAAATGTGTGCAAAAGATATAAACAGGAATTACTAAACAAGGAAACACAATGGCCAATAAACATATGAAAAGACCCAACCATTTTGCATTTGTGTAGGGAAATGCAAATTGTGAAAAATGAGATTCTTTTCATATCCAGGTGATTAGCAAAATAAAAATGAATCTGGCGATATCAAGTATTTGTAGGATGTTGAGGAAAGAAAACTCTCACACACCTTTTGTTGAAGACTACTGGTAAAACTATTTAGGGTAGAAGTTTCAGTCTCCCTAGAATAATTGAACACATGAATATTCTGTGATACAGCCATTATACTTTCATTATATACCCTACTGAAATTCTCTCACCCATAGAGGAAAAAAAACATACACAGGAATAAACCCTGAAATATTGTTTGCAGGAGTGAAAAAGTGGAACTAGTCTAAATGTCTCCATCAGTAGTGAAATAGATATATAAATTGTGGTTTATTTATGCAATGAAATGCCACAGAGGATTTAAAAGGAGTAAACTAGACTATATAAACCAACATCAGTAGGCTTTTAAGCAGAATGTTGAGTAAAAAAAGCAAGTCACAGAATGTTACCCTGAATAAGATAAATTTTATGTAACTTCTGTGAAGGTGGAAGGCATAAGGATCATGACAGCTAACAGTATGAGTCACTCTATTCCTGCTTTCAGAGACAGACTTGAAGCTTTATATTTTATTTTATTTTTTTTTTTTTAGGAGAAAAGCTTTCTGGGCCAGTGCAGTAGGAGTAGTGGAAGCAAGGATAATAACTATGCTGGCATCCAATTAGCTTTTCCTTTATTGTCAGGGATTTACCACAGCACAACAACATAATAGGGGTGTCCACATAGTCCAGCTGCTGACCTTGGGACTAATGCCATTCAGAAAGCAAAAGATCAAAGGTGTGTGCTGACCCTTATCCATCCAGATGAATACATCACTCTCAAGGCACGCTCTGATAGGTGTTACCTCACAGAAAGCTGTCTGTGGTGGTCTGATCCTTTCAAATGGACCATTTCATAATTCCTCTTGATCCGCATGATCTATTGAGGTGTTCCCTGAATATAAAATATTTTCAGAGAGTCATTAATTCTTCAAAGTATTAGAAAAGCCTTGTATACTTGCAAGAGAAGCTAGGATTGAATGGTTTGTGTTTGTCCAGGTGGGTGAGCAAGAGAGAGAATCCTCCAGGGCCCAGGTAAATAGCCCAGGTTTGTTCTCAGCAGCTGCAGCAGCTAGGGAAGTGGCTATTCAATAGTTCCCTTGACCAGCTGCTCTGGCTCTCTGCCAGCTCCAGGGAACTAGAACAAATGGCAAGCAATGGGAATCACCAAGCTTTGTGGAGGGGCTATTTACATTTTAAAGGGTCCAACCCGTTCCTTCCAACCTACAGCTCTAGGAATAGGAGAGGATCTGAAGGAGGCCAGTGAGAAAGAAAGAAGTATTTACACTATAGACCTTGTCTTTATTTCAAGTTACAGACTGATGCAGGCCATATTATTACAAATTACTTTTTTAATGTTAAAGGTTTTACCGTCATCACCTGTATACTAAAACACTTGAAATTTCCCAATTTAAGCCCAGCATTCTGCACGCCACCTGGTAGCAAAAAGCATTTTTAGACTGCCACTATGTTCCTGAATCTGTTTATCAACCTGATTCCTCTTACAGCCCTGATAAGAACACATTATGCAGATGTCTTGAATTAGTTTAAGTTCTAATTGACAGAACACTTGAACTTGACTAAGAAGATAAACACTAAATAAACTGTGTTTATACCTTTGTTTATCTGTTGCTGCCATTTCTATAAATGTTTAGAAGAGACAAATCGCAACCATTGAATCTTTTATGTAAATCATGAAGGCTAGTTATTCGTTTAATTCCAAACACTAATTTGAAAGGTTTTGCACCAAAAATTACAAACTTGCATAGTAAACCAATTTTACTTATGTGCTTTATAGTTGAATATAAAATGTTTGTAACAGTATTTTTATTTTAATAATATATTAAATCTTTGAAAAATTTAGACAACAAACTCTTTAAATTTATATTTTATCTCTATAATAATTAAGAATTTTACACTGTTTAGTTGTCATATACATTGCTTACCCATAATTTTAGACTCCTCTATCAAATCTTGCTATAATTGCTCCAACAAATACATTTTAAGAAATTGTGAACAAAATCGTAAACTAATAATTATTTTTTCTGGTTACTGAAGATTATTTTGTATGAAGAAACACAGCCTCGTCATGATGCCATTGATAGGAAATATATAACTTTATACTTACGTTTATGCTGTGTATACCTAAAGAAATTTCCTAAACACTTTTGTTTGTTACTCACTTCTTTTTATACTTACCAGGTAAATATTTTTACTTAATATTATAATTGCCATCAGTGTTTTAGAAGCATGATAGTGTTTTAATTTGCTTTGTGTAAAGATCACCTACCTAGCTTCCTAAAATAGATAATCCAATTACCCAATCAATATTACCCACTGCCATAAAACCACCATAATTTTTCTTTCCTCTGATCTCTGTTTTAATAATTTTGTACCAAATTGAATCACACTAAAAGGAACCTCTTTTCTACATCTTTAAGCTTTAACAGAAATTGTTTTGACAAATATGTTATCCCTAAATAGAAACCTTCAATCTTTTACTTTGTTATTGTTGATCAGCAGAGTATAGAGTACTTAAAATATCACACACCACTGTTAGACTTGTTTGTTTCTTGATAACTGTTTCAAACATATTCCTATTACAAATGTATTTGAATATTTGAAATCTTAGGTTCTGTTTTTTGTTTGTTTTCAGATATTGAGGGCTTTTTAAAAATACTGACCATGATTAATATTTAACAACAACCAAAAACCTCTGGGTTTAGTCCAAGAGAAACCCCTCTTTTTAATAATATTATGGTGCAGTCGCACTATTATATATACACAGAGAGATATTTTAATGAATTAAATGACGTACGTTTACAGTTCCAAGGAGAGATGGGTCAGTGGTTCTGTTTCTATGTCAATCTGGCCAGTTGATGGTTTCAAGCTGATGCTCTCTTCTGCAAAGTATTTAGAATTTTTTTTATAAGATCATAGAGCAAGACTGTCATAAGGATACAAGCAGGATTAGGTTCGAGGTGGTAAATAAAAATTAAGCATTTTTCATTCCTGACATAAAATATTAGGAGTCAAAGTGTAACTATATAAAATCAACATTAATTAGACTGAATGGAGGGTGAAGTCTTCAGAGAAAATCATGTTATAGTATAGATCTTAAAAGATTGGTAGTGCTGATGAAAAGAAAGAAATTCAGGGGAGGGAACAGTAAAGGTTGAAGGACTTGAATAAACAAACGCAGTGGATTTAGGAGGTATAGATGAAAGATCTCGTTTGAGTAGAGGATTTACATTGGGAAGCACTAGAAGATAAAACATAGATAGGTATGTTTGAAAAAGAATGAAATTGAGTCAGGTATTTCTATCAAGCCCATCTAAAAGGATTAATGTATGACTGAAGTAGAACTATGAAACTATTGTTGAGGGTAATTTGAAGCAGAAAAAGAGTTGAAGAAAGAAGACTGTTTGGAAACTGTGGCCATTGAAAGTGTTAGCTAATTAGGAATTAAGGTGCTGACACTGAAAACTAAAAAGAATATTTTACTACTGTTTTCTGTACATAGGAAATTATGTTTAAAATGTAGACAAAAATACTAATTTGATATGAATTTTATAACATGAAATTTTATATGTGGAACAAACCTTGTCATATATGGCCTTTAAGCTATTGCTAGCTGTTATAATAAATAAACTCAATTTTTGTTTTTTTTTGCTCTATACCATGGGATGTTATTTTACACTGAAATAACTGTGTAAATGATCAGATGTTCCTGATGGGTGAGTGAGTTTCTTCCATATGATAATTCAGGTTTTCATCTATTGGTTCCACCTTCCTTAGGGCCTTGGAATCATCTGAATTCATCCAGCAGAAAGGTAAAGAAAATACGGAAAAGATACATTTGTTTCTTTAAACCTCAGCCCAGAAGTGATACAGACCACCTCCAGTCATATTCCACTGGCGTATGCCCCACATGCAAGAAAAACGGAAAATGTAGTCTGTAGTTGGGCAGCTACTTCTCAGCAATAATTCTGTGTATACATTGAAGGGGGAGTATAAATTTTGGTGGCTAGCAAACCATCACTACTACAGAAACTATCTAGCCTATATTCTCATTTTGTAGTTAATAATTTACAGGTTCAGAGAGACTAGTCACATATCTTAATTAATACAACAATTGACAAAAACCCAGACTACGTAATTCCACTCGTTGATTTACTCATGCATTCATTGACTATTTACATAGTTTTCATCTTGGGCCAGGCACTGTGGTAGGTGGTATTGATAATTTGTTAAGACAACACAAAAATTATATGCAAGCTTAATGGCTACTCTGGTTAAATATAGTCAGTTGTATGCAATGAAATTATTACAATGAATTTTTCCAAAAAACTCCTAATCCACTTTTTAATTAGTAGTTAAACATTTATGTTTGGAGTCAGGCAGGGGTTGTGTAGATTAATAAATAATTCTGACACTTAATGACTGTGGCTCTTAGTTCTTTTATTTAATATGTTTATGTTTTGCTTTCTTGTTTTGAAAACTGAAATAATGTTAGTAACTGCTTTATTCATTCATTTATTCAACAAGAATTTATTGACCTCTTATCATATACTAGGTCTTGAGGCTGTATGAGAAAATAATTCAGGCTAAGTATCTACATTCTTTTTTTTTTTAAATAAATTTTATTGGGGAACACTGGGGGACAATGTGTTTCTCCAGGGCCCGTCAGCTCCAAGTGGTTGTCCTTCAATCTAGTTGTAGAGAGCACAGCTTAGCTCCAAGTCCAATTGCCATTTTTTTCCAATCTTTAGTTGCAAGGGGAGCAGCCCACCATCCCATGCAAAAATCGAACTGGCAACCTTGTTGAGAGCTCACATTCTAACCAACTGAGCCATCCGGCCACCCCTCTGGCAACTTGTTGTCTTCTATCTAGTTGTGGAGGGCGCAGCTCACTGGCTCATGTGGGAATCGAACCAACAACGCTGTTGTTCAGAGCTCACCCTAACCAACTGAGCCATCTGGCCACCCCCTAAATATCTACATTCTTGGTCCTTAAATTATAGAAAACATGTCATATTATTTAAGTTATATAGAGAAAAATGAAGCACAGCAAGGGATATAGAGAGTGCTTGGAAGGTTGATGTTTTAAATTGGGTGGTCAAGAAAGGTCTCTCTGGTAAGTTAATAGGTTAGCACAAATCATGAGGAAATAGAGAACAAGAACTGTAGGAAGTTGGCAGGATAATAGCCCAGACAGAAAGTCCAGCAAATGCAAATATTATGAAACAGAAATGTGTTTAAAGAAGAGGAAGGAAGCCAGTGCTTCTGAGGCTGAGGATAAGAGTATCAAACAAAAAGGCCCTCAGCATTACTAAACTTTGGACAGGCATCTTCCTGACTCTAGTTTCCTAACCTCCCTGTCATGCAAGGTGACAGGTGGGGTCTCTAGTCCCGCTCCCCACATAAGAACACAGGATATGGTGAGGCCAAAAAGGAACACCCACGGAGCCATATATAGGGGAGTCATACCTCTATATTCTTGCTGGCACCTGGGTTGGAGACACAGAAGGCAGGAGCCACACGATCCGCAACACGCCGTCCACTTGTCTCTGCCAACCAACCTCACTTGCTAGCTGCAATCCGCCTCTCTGCAATCTGTAATCCACACTCCTCCATGCCACTCCACACCACTACACCACCTTGTTAGTTAAGGTACGACAGATATATCAGTGGCTAATGGCTAACTGGTAACAGCTGATAGCCAGCTAGTCACAGCTGATGACCATCTACTACCTGAGCTAGCACCTTTCTATGTGAGGCCGAGAGCCTGGAAACTACTCTCTGGGGCTCTGTCCCCACACTCCCTTTTTTGAAACCTCCCTTTTTTAAAACATTTACAATTGTATATTCTCTCTGCCTCTTTGGAATGTATGTAAATCTTTTTGCAGCCTCTTACCAGTTTACAACCCAAGAAGTGTCTTTCTTAACGATATGGGAACCATCTGTTTGAAATGTAAATGTTGAAAGAGATAACATTTCTATCTCCCAGGCTCTGTGGGTGGGTGGGAACCTAATTTCTGTGGGCGCATTACTCCAAGTTGTAGAAAACTACCACTTATCATGAAGGTAGGTGAAGATTTGGGCAAGGCTGGCTGCTCCCCGAGAAAGTGTCTCAGGTATTGAAAGAGTTAGGTGGGGCAGGGTCCCAGTGAGTCAGCCGGAGGAGTGAGTGGAGCTCACCAGGCCAATCAGATTCAGATTTAGCCTGTGGGGGCGGGCTCAACATAGGAAAGATGGTGCAGACCTGCTGGCTACAGGGGAGAAGGACTCCACAAAAGGAAAATGGGACTGTTTTTCCACCCTGTCTACAAAGTCACACACCTCAGTGAGCCTCCCATATGTCTCTGATACTCCCAAGTTACTGTCCCTACGCTGGAGCTCAAGGTGAGTGCCTACGAGTGTGAGTCTGTGCATGGGCCTTTTAAAAGACTGTCTCAGTTTCCCACAGCCCTCAGTACCACCCATATGGTTGGATTCCCCACTGTTTTTCACAGCTAGATGTTGTGGGGGCTCCTCTTCCCAGCACTAGTACACCAGGCTGGGGAAACTGGTTTGTGGCTGGAGTCCATCGCTTGTCCTGGGGGAAACTCTGAGACTGAGATATCCGTCCCTGTTCTCAACCATCACATGGAGGTTTGAGGCTAGTCAGTTTTGTGTTTCTGCTGCTCTTACCAGTCCTGACTTTATATACTTTATATCCTTAGATATAAAACTTCTGTTCAGCTAGAATTCAGATGGTTCTCCATGTTGATTGTTCTATAATTTACTTGTAATTTTAATGTGTTCATGGAAGGAAGCAGGCACAGTGTTTATTGACTCCACCATCTTGGATCTCTTCCCTAGTTGGTTACTTTTTGCTGTGTTAACGGAATTGTATTTAAGATTGTATTTGGTTTTCCAAGTTATAAGCCTTGAGCAAATGTTCATGTTTTCTCAGAACCAAATGTATAGCTGTCTTTATATCTATGTAGAAACAACATGAGAAGTGAGCATGGGCCAGTCTACCTTTACTACACAATTTACTGAGTAGGTCTCATCAACTATATAGCATTGTTCATAACCCAATCCTCATAAATATTTCTTCTATATCACTTCCTAAACAATGTCTATCTTGAGTATTAGAAAAAGTGTCATGGAGGTACACAATAATGCATGAGTTGAAACCCCACAATAGCAATGGGGTTTCTTAAGAGCTCTATTGAGGTATGGAGGAAAATGTGAATTCAACTTCTATGTTACAGTCTCCTCATTTGTAAAATCAGAATAATAATACTTATCTGTATCTCTTGGTTGTAGTAAAATTAATTAAAATGTTATAGTTCTTTGAGAATTGTGAATGAAAGTGACTCTATAAGAACAAATTATACAACAAAAACATTCTGTACTTTTTCCTGATTTAGTTAGTGAGTATTAATTTGTAATTTTTAAACAATGTGAAAGACTGCTTATTTAAGGAAAGAAAATACAGTCTTAGGACACTTTCATGAAATAAAATATAAAATCCACAAGGGAAGGAATTTCTTTGTTTCATTCATTGCTATGTTCTGAACATATAGAAACAAGCCTGACATACTTCAGTGTATATTTGTTTAACGAATATGTGTAAAACGTATTTTGTTAACAGATGTATATTCATATAGTAAAAAACTCATCACAAGTACCAATCTGAATTTTTATCCACATTAAAAACTCACATACACATTTTTCAAAGTAAATATTTAATTACATTTTTTTTTCCATAAGCAACCATTTAAATGGAAAAGGTTTTAAAAAGAAATAGCTTTTTTTTTTTTTTGAAATCAAAACCAATCTCGGTAACATAATATTAAGTTATAATCATGTTTGTTCTCATATTATAAATAAAAACCATTGAAAATGCTACTTTAATTTTATCTTATTTCATGTATTTGCATGATGTTTATAAATCCTTCTCATGTAATTATATTAATATTTCTTGGATTTTAATGCATCAACATAGGCCCTTTCTGTGTAATGTGTTCTTTCCCAGCATATAGACAGCTTTTGGTTTCATGAAACATTGCCAAATTGGCGTATCTTTTTGCTTTCTCATTCCAAACCCTCTATCCCTCTGGTTCTGATGGAAATCTGAAATTCACAGGTATTCTTACCAGAGAATTATATTAATAACCTTAATTTACAAAAGCAACATTATTTCAGTAACTTAAATGTATGAAACTGGCAAAACTCACTCCTGTCATTCTGTCAGGTACTTAATCTTACAAGAGCCCATAAAATGTGAAGGTTCACTTAGTTGGTGATTTAAGAAATTATTCCATTTGGACTTCAAAACCAAACAAACAAAAACAAAAGAACAATAGAAACAAAACATTCCAATTAATATTATTATCTTTCAGAAGTACTACTAGATTTTATTATTACGTATTGTTGCTGCTGCTTTGGCATGCATGGTTAAATGCTGCCTTAGATTTGTGGCCTAATTTCCCTTATTCTGAAATCCAGGCCTTTCACATCAATGAATATTCCTTCAACTCATCTGGGGAAGGAAAAAATATATTACTATTTTCCTCTCTCTCTTTAGATAAATGTCTTACTTATTCCTCTTTTCAGTGGGCAGTGATCACTTTCATTCTTCAGAAGGGGCCGCATTCAACCTACAGACTGCTTTTCTTTTGCTGCCTCAACTAATACATGACTGCCCACAAATTTTCCATTTAATATTTATCAACAAATTATACCTTCTGTAAATTCCCTTGTCCATATATGAGCATGTCTCAATTTATAAATGTGGTATATTTTGAATATCAATTTATAAGTTGTCATTTAATACCTAAAGTTCATTTTTACTGGAAAATAATATCATAAATGATGTTTATAACACCAAGCCAACACCAAAACCTTTTGAACTATATTTTTGGTTCCAGTAATTATGACAATGTTTACTATGGGAAATATATTCATGTTTCCAAATTGATATAACCCACATTTCTAAGGCTACAGTGACTTAGGTGTAAGAAATAGGTATAAAGAAAATGATTATACTTTAAAAATATATCTATTATGACCACCAGCAACTCTTCCCAAACCTAATGCCATTGCATTCAATTCGTTTTTTAACAAATATGCTTCAAATTTCTTAAGTTTTCCTGAAATTGTGCTGGGAGGCCCTGATGACTGTTTCACATGCACTTTGAGAACTTATCCTAAAAGATATTATGTGGTATATTGCTTTAGCCCATGTGCTGTTTTCCTCCTTTTCTCTTCTAGCTCTATACTCCTTGATGTAATTTCTTATTGTGAAAGTGTTGGCCCTGCCAACAGTGACTACTGACACAGTATTGTTTCTTCAGTCAGTTCTATTTGTTTTTAAGGCTTAGCTCACTTGTGGGGACAGAGCCCCAGAGATCAGTGTCTAGGCTCTTGGCCTCACGTGGAAAGGTTATCACTCGGGTAATAGATGACCATCAACTGTGGCCAGTTGGCCGTCAGCTGTAACCAGTGAGCCACTGGCCACTAATATAACTGCTGTGGCTACGCTAGCAGCAAATGGGGGCTAGCAAGAAGATGGTGGCTGTGCTAACAAGAGCGGATTGCAGTTAGCACCGTGGATTGCAGCTAGCAAGTGAGGTTGGTTGGCAGAGAGAAGTGGATGGCAGCTTGCGAATAGTGTGGCTCCTGCTTCCTATGTCTCCAACCCAGCCGCCAGCAAGAATATCGTGGTATGACTCCCCTATCTATGGCTCCACGGGTGTTCCTTTTTGGCCTCACCATGTCCTATTTTCTTATGTAGGGAGCAGGACCAGCGACCACGCATGACACCCTGCATGACATAACTGTTGTCACTGCCATGGGCTCTTCTACCAGTGCTGTTGATCTTGACGATGTTGTCTTCCTCCCAACAGTTCATACATCATTATCAATGTCGATAATATGGCACATTAATGCTCAGTCTTCCAAGGACATTATAAAGAACTAGCTCTTTTGCTTTTACTAATTCTTTTATCAAAACCTCCACAGCCTATTTTTAAAAAAATAGAAATCAGAGGTGAGGGGGACTTTGCAGTTATACAAGAGGTAGAAACTGTGGAGAGAAACAAAAAATCCAGGGTGCGGACAAGGAGTTAAAAGTAGAACCCATGAAAACACACCCAGAATGCTTTTTCTTTTTATGTTCATTCTTCCTTCATCAACCAGTATTGCTTTTTTATAAATAAATTTAATTTTTTTTTCCTGAAATATAACATAAATAAGGAGTGGACATAGAAACAAAAACATGCAGTTTCAAGAGAAAAAGAAAAAAAGAACAAGAAATATCTGTGTAGCTATCATTCGGGCCAAGATATAAAGCATTAAGAAAATATAATGCTACTGTATATTCTTGTATGAGACGTTTCTTTAAGCTCAAGTTTGGGCTTTGAATTCCTCTATTATGATGTGTATGGCTAGAGAGTTTTCATTTTCACTGCTGTATTATAATCATTGTATGAGTATACTGCAAATTATCATTCGATCTGTGGATATGGGGGAGGAGGCTTGTACTTTTTTGTTGTCATAGCCAACACTGACATAAAGCATTTTTGTAGATATATCATGATACACATGTGTCAGAGTTTTTCTAGCTTTGATATGAGAAGTTAATTTCTCATGATAGGATATGTACATGGCTGCACCTCTTACTAGGTTATACCAAACTGATTTCCAGAGTGGTAATAATGGTTAAAATTCCCATCAACCAACATCCTTGTCAAAACAAGGTATTATCTAACTTTGCCCATCTACTGATTGTGAAATCGTACACTATTGTGGTTCTAATTTTCATTTCTTTAATTATTAATTAATTTAACGTGTTTTCATCAATTTGGGGGCTAGTTGTGCTTTTTCTTTAGTGAAATTTCTGATTGCTTCTATTGCTTGATATTTTATTGTTGTGTGTTTTTTTGCTGATTCATAGGAATTGTTTAGTACGCATCCTAGATGATATATGCTCTGTTGATTTGACGTGTTGTACAGCCCTTCTCCTTGAATGTTGACAGACTCTCACATTTTAAGTGTCTTTTCATGAACATAAATTCCACTTGAAATTGTTTTTTGTGTTTATGTGAAATAGGGATGCCATTCTTCCCAGAATGTTTATTGCTCATTAATCTACGTTATCCCTTCCTGAATTAGGCACGCATTCTGGTTATCTAAGATTTTAAATTGAGTTTAAACATATATAATGATCAAATTATTGGGGCTATAGACTATGCCGAAGGAAGCGATGTATTTTCCTCTGGTGGCAGGTCCAATTATGTCCCAAGGTTCATTCTTAAAGGTAAGGGCATGAAGATTTATTTATTTTATTTTTTTTATTTTCTGTCTCCTCCATTATTGAAGCTCTTAAGTTGATAAATCTGACTAGGTTTTACTAGATTCAGGGACCTGATAGAGAAAATGCAGAAATGGGAGTCTGATGACCTAAACTGTAATCTTGGTGGTACATTATTTCACTTTGTGTTCTTGAAAAAGTCCAGAAAAGTCTTTGGATCTCTAAGTATTATCTGTAATAACATCAAAACAAAAGTATTTCCCTTCTCCCACTAATTAGCTTAAACATTTATTTAAGGAGCTTTGTTCATTGGTTAAAGTAATCTGCAGCATTGATTTTAGATTGTATTGGAGTCATTATTCATACCTAGGGAAACTTTATAGTCTTGGTGTCAATTTCCAAGTAGAAAAATCATCAAATATCCTTCTGCTATAGTTCTTGTCACTCTGTTGTCTAACTGATACTCAGATAAAAAAGTTTTCCATATATAGAAAATACTAAGACTCAAGAATTCTTTACAACTTCAAAAGTGTCTTCCTTTTATCAGTAGAGTTGGGGAATAAGAGATGGATTTTGAAAAAATATTATTTGTTTTTCTCATTGATAATTATCAAGATGTAAACAGTTTTTATTTTGCTTCACTTTCACTTTTTAATAGAGGGGAATCATGGTAAACAAAACTGTTCATAGTTTTACTCAGTAATGATGCACTTGCCCACACAATCAATGTTTCTTGAGTTTGTAACCTCTCTGGAAACATAAATCAAAAGCCTAGAATTATTAAAAGCATTTCAGGAAGCAAAGGGTCAAAAACAACTTTCTTAGCAATAACAACTTCCTTAGCAATAACATGTTTTTAAAATGAAAACAGTTTTCTAGAGATATAGTGGAATATATTTAGAATTATATTTAGAATATTTAGAATTATAGTTAGAATATTAAGAATTATAGTAGATATAATTCACAAATTTGCAAATTACCTATTCTCGTTACTTGATATAATTTATTAATACCCAAAGTTAGCCAGTATATTACTATTAAGCAGAACACTGGAAATGTTAAATAACGGAAAGTAATAGAAGTTTTATCACATATGGAAAACAATTTGATCAATTACTATAAATATATACAAAACAGAAAAGAAAAAGCTGCATTTGCAATTTAAAGCTATCAGGCAGGTGTGTAATGTCATATGTCTGCAGAAGCCTATTTATAAATGCACATTTTAATATCAACTCATTGGCCCTATTCATTAAGGGGAAAAGTGCTGATTAGAAACAATTTTCATTTTTTCAGTGCACCCCAAGAGTTCTTTCTTTCTAAAAATAATAAATAAATAAATATGTCTAATTAGAAAGTTTGGACTCATTTTTAATGAAATCACAAACTTTCATGAATTCATAAATATTGTTTTGCTGAAATTACTGCTTAAGCAGTGTATACATATGTATATATATTTGCATGACGTATAAATTATACATATACATATATACATATAAATTCATGTGGTGACATGCAATAATTTTACTTAAAGATAAAATCAAAAGTGGACCATAAATATAACAAATTCATGTGATGTCCTTCAATAGTTTAAAAATAAACAATGTAAGATTTTAAAAACCATAAAATTTAACATTGCATTAAAAATTAATAGAGATGCTTCTCCTTATGCATACTCTATGTTTTTCTGTGAGAAGAGTCACATTTTTTTCCACTTAGGTCTCCTTTTCAAAGAATGTATTTCTGTTGGAATCCTTGTTCTTCCAAGCCAGATCTCATATAAGTGTGTATTTAATTTTGTAATTGGAGCTTTTAAAGTAAGAATGGGGTATAATTTGATTTGTGTTGTAGAAACGCAGATTTATCCCCATGCCAAAGATCAATAGAAGGTCAAGATATTTGTGAGTCGACCATAAGAGTCAGGGAAATTAGTTTGGAGGCCATCATTACAGACCAGAAAGGGGATGATGAGCCTGGAAACAAAAGAAGGAGCTATGGGAATGGAATGGAAAAGACAAATCCCAAAGATATTCAGGAGATGGAATTAACACAATGTGATGACTGATTGAATGTGAGAGATGAGATAAATGGATGAGCTGAGGCTCATAATGAGGTTTTCTAGCTTGGGTGACTCACTGAATAGTGATTTTATTAACTGAAAGGAAAAATAAACAGTTTTGGAGAGGAAGATAACAACCTTGACTGGAATGTGTTGAAATTAAATTCTTCTGTAGGGTGCACATTAAATTTATCTAGTAAGCCATTTTGCAATACAGGTCTATATCACATGATAAAGGGGGTATTATAAATAAAGATTTAGAACTCATTGAAATAAAGGATCACTCTAATTAAGCAATGAAGTTAACCTACTAAAATGTAGAATGATCAGAGCAATGGTCCAATAATTGAGCCCTGTAAATATAAATATTTAAGGGGTAGGTAGTGAAACAGAACTCAGGACAGAGGGCAAAAAGAAGTGGCCAGAAAGGGGAGAGCCAAATTAAGAGATTGCATATTGCATCATTGAGTTTCAAGGGGAAGGAGTGGTCTGCATTATTAATTGAATAGATTAATGCACAGATTTTAAGAAGACTTAAAATTATAAGAGCACTATTGACTTTTAGAGAAGTTATGAAAAAAAGTGTTTGGAGCAGACACCGAATTGCAATGGGAAGGTAAGTAAACTGGAGGATGAAGAGTTCATAAACCCGTGGAATGTCCTCAATTTTTACCTGTAAGAGTATATTAGTACTATTTAATTATTTCATAAAACTACCACTTCAACTTGAGTGAGCTCTAAATTGGCACGGTTGGTAGACCTATTTTTTTTTTTTTTTTTATAGCTAAGGACCCCTTTCTTAACTAATACTTAACAGAGATTAGTCCACAAGCTTAAAGACATGTAAGGCTGAAATTACAATCATCTCTCTCACTCTTCCTGGGAATTGGTAAATTTCCAATCCCTGTCAACCTTCCCCTCTCTCTGAATGGCTTGGTTTGCTTGTAGCATTTTAACAGCTATGCTTAAGGCTATTTATCCCCTTAAAGAAAGAGTTTTACTTGACTCAAGTTTGAAAGCAATATCTGAGACAAGAATTAAAAGTACTTGAGAAGATAGTAAATGATACCATCATTTCAGAATATAATGTTTCAAATTGTTAGATCTCCTACCTTATCACAAATGAGTAGGTAATAAATAGAAATTAAGACACTATATTATGATCTTTAGTCAAATGTGGTGTACACGCCTTTGAAATCACCACATATATTAATTTCAATTTTGTTGCTACAAATCATGAATTAAATCTTTCTAAAAGCAACCAGAAATTGCTTAAGGAATCAACCTTAGATGCCAGTGTAATAGAATATCTTATATTTGTTTAAACATGAGTTTTAACCTGGCAAACATTTACTTAAGGTCTTGGTGGGAGTTCTACTCTAAAACACTGTATTTTCTACTAAATACCCCTCACTTAATTGTCAAATTCCCATCTTGCATACACCATCTTTCCACATGCGCTCAGGATAATTTAGAACTAGCACTGCATATCATATAGATTTCCAGTAGGAAATAGAACATTTCAATTTGGATAAATAGAGGAAGCCTTAAGAAAGAACTATATACATAGATGTGTGAATGAAAGGGTGTTCAATATGGTAAGTCCTCAGGGAAATGAAAGTGTACCAAAATAACATTCCACCATCTATCTATTAAAATGGCTAAAAAAGAGACAAAAAACTGATATGAATAGTTACTGGTGATGATGTAGAGTAATATGAACCAGCATTACTACTATCCAGAGTGTAAATTGATATAACTTTGGCAAATTCTGCCAAAACTGAGTATAGCCTATGATCAAACAATTTCATTTCTGAATATATAGAAAGGTATTACTTTGTATATGTAAAGACCTGTACAATAATATTAACAACGACACTTTTTATAATAGCCAAAACTAGAAACAATCTAAACATCCACCTATAGTGAAATAAATGGATAAATTGTGGTATATTCATATAATAAAATACAATATAGCAATGAGAATGAATATCCTACAACATGGATAAAACTCACAAATAGTGTTTAGTGAAAGAAGCCAAACACTAAAGAAAATGTGTAGTGTGTTCTTATTTATATAACATTTTAAAAAAGGTTAATCTGTAGTGACAGATATCAGAGTCATGGTCACCTGTGAGGTATCATTACTGGGAAGAGATGTAAAGAGGCTTCTAAAGTTTGGTAATGTTCTTCTAAAGTGGTGGTAATGTTCCATACCTTGATTTGAATGGTGGTTATACAGGCATATTCATTTTGTAAATGTTTATCATTTATTAACTTTTGTATACGTACAGTATAATTGAATTTTTTAAAAGAAAGAAATAATGACAGTGCGCCTGAAAAGTCAAATGCAGATCACTAGCACACCAAGCAGTGAGATATTTTCCCAAACTCTGGCTTTGTCCAGCACTGCTTGGAAAGGGATTTCACCAAGAAGATGAGCAACTTCTGATTTGGGTATAAGGGGTCGTCATTTGGTAGATAAAATGTGACAGCTTCATATCCTTAGAATCAGGAAAGCTTGCATTTAGCTGTATTACATCACAAACTCCCTGTTTGTTAATCTCTTTATGCCTCATTTTCCCCATCTGTGAACTGATGGATTGAGAGAAATAATTATTAAGATGTGTCTTCTGCCAAATTTGCGGCTTTCTTACCAATTAGGATAGATAGATAGATAGATAGATAGATAGATAGATAGATAGATAGATAGATAGATAAAGTAATGTGAAAAAGGCAAGGTCTTTATGCTTTTTCATACATGTATGTTTTTGTAGATGTACTCAAGACACATTAATATTAAATTGTAATCAATAAAAATCCAGCAGTTGCAGTTCTAATAAAAGCAAGTTAACAAGATTAGCAATAAGACAGAAGCCAATATTTTCAATTAAATGTCAGAAGAAGCTGGACACATGAGTATGTATGACAAAGAGTAGTACTTATATGTCTGCTTATTATATTTTTGCAGTTTGATGGTCTAAATTTATCCCATCTGCAAGATTGGTCTTATGTCTAAAGGAAAGAAAGTAATGGATAATTAAACAGAGAAGCACATTTTTGCTTGGCAGATCTCATATTTTAAAATACGAATAAGAATTTCCTTCACAGGAAATATATTTTCATGACAGGTATGGAGATAAATTCTGGTTTTTTTGTTTGTTTATTTTTGTGGGTTTTTTTAACACTGCATCTAATAGCAATTAAGCCTCTATTAAGCCTGTTGTTTATTTTTAAGTTCAAGTTTACTTAACAGCCATTAAAATCTCAGTGTTTGCATGTGCCTATAGTGGGATTCTTCCCTGTGCTTCACTGTGGTTCACAGCAGGCAGTCAAGTCTAATAAAAATGGCATGTTAATATCAGGAGAGTCTCCAAGTTGTCATGGAAATTGAGATATAAGTGATGTTTAAAAAGTAATCTTTATTTTAAATGTATGATTTTTTAAAATCAGTTTCGAAGCATAAACATGTTGAATTGCATTCGTTTTATGTTCTGTTAAGATGCTGCATTTTTCTCTTGGGTTAGTTGGTATCAAACTCATCCACAGCATAACAGCAAATGAGTAGAGCCAAACTGGGGCAAAATAGAATGTACAGTGTAAGAAGCTGGACTGTGGAATCCAATAGGTCTACATGCAGATCTTAGCTAAATAATATAATCAAATTTTAAAGACATTTATTTGTTCTTAAATTTATTGTCAGTATTCTAAAACACAAAACACCTGGAAAAAAAACACACCAAAATTAACTAAAGTTGAACACATACTTTTAGGACTGTAAAAACAATTTTTAAAGAGTGTAGATTTTTTGAATTAAGTACTTGGCAACAAATACTTTTATTTATTTTATTTATTTTATTTTTCTTTTCTCCCCTCCGTTCTCTCCCTTCCCCTTTGGCAACTATAAGCTTGTTCTCTGTATCTATGGGTCTGTTTTTGTTTTACTTTGCTTGTCTATTTGTTTTGTATTTTTAGATTCCATATATAATAAAACCAAAACAGTGTTGTCTTTCTGTGTCAGACTTATTTCTCTTAGCATTCTAGGTCCATCCATGTTGTTACAAATTGCAAGATTTCATTCTTTTCTATTGCTGGGTAATATTCCACTATGTATACGATATCATGGAATATTATATAATTATATTATGGAATATTATGTTTTTTATATATATATAAATTATATAATATGATATATATATATAATTATATATTATGATATATATATTATATATAATATGATATAATTATATATGTGATATATATATATATATAATATTCCATAATATAATTATATAATACTATATGTATATGTATATATAATATAATTATATAATACTATATGTATATGAATACAGCCATTCATCTATCAGTGGAACCTAGTTTGCTTGCACATCTAGGCTATTGTACATAAAGCTGCAGTGAACATAGGGGTGCATATATCTTTTCAAATTAGTGGCGATGGGCACTCTTAAGACGGGATACATTAAATGAAATGAAAATCCATCGAATATATTGCGATGGTGCCTTTACAACCTGGCGATAATATCTCCGTTCTCTTTCTCCAAACACTGAACAAGTTGAGAAATGAGACAAAGTAGTTGGCATATGAAGACCTGATAGAGATGCTCTTATAGAATATATATGTGGGCGTAGTGATGCCCTAATACCAAGGCACAGAATTAGAAAGGAAGTTCTGGAAATAAAGAAATACAGCCCCAGGAGGAGCAAGGTAGAACTCAAACTTCCTGCGTGCACTTTGTTCATCATGAAGACGTTGAGTGAGAGGGAGAATTAGGAGAATACATGGCCTTGCAATGAAAAGATAAATCAAAAGGGAAGAGTAAGTATCCCCATAGTATTTTTTTAAATCTAAATGCTGAGCAACTGCAGAGTGTGAACAAACATTTTCCAAACAAAAAGAAATGTGAAATGTGGACCCTGATTTAAAAAACAAAAACAAAAATGCAGCATCAAAAAGACCTATTTCTCCAGATAAAGAAAGCAATTATCAGTACTTGCATAAAAAAGCATAAAATCCAAACTGACACTGAGCAGAGACCTATCATTTATCCATAAGTATCTTTGTATTTCAACAGGCTCTTAGTGAGAAAGGAATTGGAATTGAATAATGTAATATCTATAGTTTATTTGATGTAATCCTGCCAAATTAATTAATATATAAAGTTTTATTTTTGATGCGTAAAGATTTCCATACTAGGAGGATTTTGTTGTTATAAGTGGTGTTTAATTTTTTCAAATCAAAGCATATCTGCAAAGTGTCTCTACAGAAAACTATTTCTGCTAAAACAGGAGTCATATGACATTTCAGTCAATACCTATTTCTGGTCAAATAATACATATAGCAACTTTAAGGAATGAAGACTTAAGAGACACTTTTTTTTTAAATGAGAGACAGTTTCACACATATAGTGATTTGATTGTTTCAAGTGTCTGAAATGATTTCACACCACACCCGTGTTTTAAATAGTAAATGAAATTTTTGCATCTTAGGTAGTTTTTGCATACATTCTAGTCTTTTGAATTTTTTTTATTCAGTTAAAACCAAGGGAGGTTTCTTTGTATAGAATGGGAGGTTATATATTTTGAATATATTGACTGTTATGTCTTGTGGAAAGTAGAATATTGCTGTGTTGCTATAAATAATACTACCAGCAGTTTGCAGAAAGAGTATATTTAAAATAAAGAGGTGAAAAGTTGAAATTGTGTTATTTCTCCATTGCATTTACTATAGATTGAAAGGGATTTGTAAGTCAGAAGAAGCAAAGTGAAAGCACAAAAAGGTCAATGAAAGTAACCAAGATAGAATGCACAATAGGTAAATGTGCCCTTCAGGAAAAATACAACAGGAAATGTTGCCCAAAAAATGGGGTTTTGGTGAATACCACAGGAAAGAATTCAAGGACTCACTGAATAAGCCAAGCAAGTAGTGAATTTATTAAAGGAGGAGGATAGTACACTCCCAAGGTGGTGAGAGCAGGCAGGCCTAAAGAAGATCAACTGCCCCAAAGAACAAAGTAGCTTAGGAATTTATTACTCTTAAAAATGAGGGTGTGAAATATGCAATATTGAGGGGTGGCATTACAGACATTCCCAGATGGGTCATCACTGACCATTTCTTCCCATTGGGAGGTAGGATTCTCTTGTCCTTTTTTGGTTCTTGTCAAAACTGTCATGGCAGTACAGGGGGTGGAAATTTTCTTTGCCTGTCAAGCTAATAATATTGTAATCCATTACAATTAGCTAAAGCTCACCTTGAGAGGCAAGATGGTGTCCTGGGTCTGTTCTGGGCCACTGAAATCTAGCTCTGGCCGTTCTGGTAACCGTACTTTTTCTTAAGAATGATCTCATCGCCTCCTTCCTGTGTCTCCCCTCACCTACTCTTTCCTTTCCTGCCCTCTATCTCCCTGCAGCCCTATTCTTTCTGCGTATGGTAATAGAAAGGCATAAAGATAATAGTGCACATCTCAGTCTAGATGTATAGAATTCAGTGCCAGATTTGGTCTTAAAGCTGTGTGTTAAGTAATTTGAATAGAGAATGCTCCATTGTTAATATGTATTGACGTGCCTCCACTTTAGATAGGTGTTTGTTTCATTGATTGTTGCGCCTAATAATGGTTGTATCCAAATGGAATTTGCTTGGCATTATGATCATGTTACAAGTGAGTGAGGTTCTGTCAGCGCTCCTATGCCTGTATCACAGGAAATAGTTTTCTTTAAAGCTGGTTTTAAGTGTGTCAGAGTGAAGAAAATAAATTCAACTGAAGGAATAATGTTTTATGTCAGCGTCGAGACTCAGCAAGGATAGTAAAAAGAATGGGTGAAGAACATCCTTTTAGAGTTATGGAATTCATAATTTTCTACTTGGCCTATTTAAAGTGAGAGCCATCCTTCAAATAAGATCTATTATGTGATATGTTATATTAATGCGTGTTTCCCCGACTTGTGTCTATTTGCTCTTCCAAGATATATTTGTATCATACAAAGGTGGAGATGAACGCTACAATTACCATCTCCAAAGAGCTTACTTATTAATGCATGCAAAGCCTTTCGCTGCTCAAAATCACTCGTGTTTCTCCAGATATTTCTTTGCTATTAGGATCTCAATGTTTCTCCTCACCTATTCATGCAAATTCTATTCATGTTAAATTGAAGTGCTAATAAGAGTGCTTTTCTTGTTTCTGTAGTAAACACAGTTTGTCAAATTTGTTTATGATATATAAATCTATTCAGTATCCTTCATGTTTTTGTAAGCATTTGATAATCTTATACACTCTTCTAAAGTGATGCCTTCAACTATTGTTGATGAAAATAAAGATTAATAATCTTACATCCACAATGTTTTATATTCTCAAATTTGTTTTATTTTCATAACTTTATTTAGCCTTTTCTTACCACACAATGATGGAGATGGACAGTCGAGTAAAATTATGCCCACTTAAACACAGGAACACTGAGCACCTTGACAAATTAAGTGAAAAGATCTACAAGACAATTGACAACAAAATACCTGTCTGTTACACATGTTGGAAAAATATAATAAAAAAAATAACATCTTCACCCAACCCAGAAATCCTCTCCACAAAGGTACTAAGAAAGAAGACACTTTCATTATCGAATAAGCATTACATCAGAATCTGATGGGCATCATAGGCGATTCACTAAGAGATTGCAAAGAGAGAAAGAAATCTCACTCCCTTATACAGCCAAGCAGACATTGTAACAGGGGAAATGCTCCGTCTCCCTTGACTCCATCTTGTTCAAGACCCGCATTTCCCCCTGGCCTTCAGGCTAATAGCTCCTTCTTTGGACATGCTGATCATTAGAGAAATTCTGCATGGGGCTTGAGTTTTACAGAAACAGCCCCTCCCATTTCCCCTTCCCTCCACGTGAAAGAAGCCTGAACTCTGTACTTTCTTAAGCTGGATTTGAGGGCCTGACCACTGTGCTGTACACCTGAAGCTGAAGCTGAATAATAAAGAATGTCAACCATAATGTAATATCTATATAGTCACAGGATGTGGAGTACAGCATAAGGAATAGAGTCAATGGAATTCTAACAGCTGTATATGATGTCAGAGGGGTAGTAGACTGGGGGAAAGGTGTTATCACTTTGTGAGGGGTGTAAATGTCTAACAATTACATTGTTTGGTACACCTGAAAGTAATTATAAAAAAAAAAAAAGATAGATTTGAGGAATTACTAAGGGCCCCATCTTCTCAATTGGTGACTTCTTGATCAATAAACCTTTCCTTACTCCAAACTCTGACTTTTTAGTTTTGGATTTTTGAAGCTTTGGACACACAGACTTTGAACCAATAACAATACTACCCATTACATACATGTTTTCAAGATAGACAATAACTAGTCCTCAGTAAGGACTAGAGTGATGAAGCAGAGAAAGAGTTAACAAAAAGTGAGCCTGAGGGGGATTAGCAGAAGGTGATTTCATCAGTACTTTGCAATACCCTGTCCACTCCCCAAGTACTTCCCAGGCTCATCCCCTAGAGATGATTTTTTCTGTGGAAACACCCCTAGAAAAAGGAGATAAGACCCCCCACACACACACACCAGAATTATCAGTTTTTTGGCACCTGCGCAGACTGCTGGAGCCTGCCCTTAGCGGGAACTCCAGTCTCATTATAATGCAATCAGAATAAAATGAGCATTATGGCTTGCCACCACCCCTCATAGGTTTTGCTGTATGCATTATGGGTAAGAGCATGCACAGAAAGAAACTAGTTATATAACCACCACATGTCAATCAAATGACCCCAGTCTATACATCAAATGTCCCAAGTTTGGACTTCACATCTACTGTAAGACAATTGACCTAACCTTTCCTATATAAGAAAAAGCTAACCTCATGTTCGGAGCAGCCGTCTTCTATAGACATTGCCATAGGCATCCTCGTTGCCTAACTTTCGATAAACCTTTTCTTGCTTTCTGACTTTTCTGAGTCTCATGAATTAAATCTCTCATTTTCAATTAGTATTTGTCTTTACATGCCAAGCACACGTCTAGATACAGGGAGTTTAATTGGCCAAGGGCCCTCCCATGGCCATCACCAGCCAATGCCAAAGACCAAGCAAGGGCTCTAAAGCATATCTACTCCTTCAAAAAGAGGGACCCTTTGTTGGCTCACTTTCGCTCAAGGATTTCCTCATCATTTTGCCTAACACTCATTAAACAGCATGGCCGACTAGGATGTTTCCACCCAACCTTTCTTTGTCTCTCTCTCACTGGAGGAAAACTTGCCTTACTGGCTGAAGACTTTCTCAGCCTTATCTGGCTCCCTCTTGATTTACTTTCAGGCATTTACCCAAATAAAATCATTTCATGTTTAATGCCGTTAGGCATTTGTTTCTTGGAAGACCCAGATTAACACACTGGGGGCACATTAAGTAGTACAATCACTGTGGAGTGGTATCATTCAAAATTAATAATGTGCTTACTCCTTGATAATTCCAAATGGAATTAGTTGTTTTAGCATTGATAAGTGCTGAGGCAATTCCACCTCTAAGAGTTTATGCTCCAGATGTATCTGCACAAATCCAAAATTATATACGTAAAAGGTTACACATCACCACAGCATTGTTAACAGCACAAGATTGGAAACAACACCAGGGGATGAATTCATTGAAATAGTGTACATTTATAAAATGGAATGCTACCTACCCATACAAAAGATCGAGGTACATTTGGTGTGTCAGTATAGAAAGATTCCCCAGCACACATTTTTAAAAGAAGAACAAAAGAGGTAGACCAGTGTAATTTTTATGCAGTTAAAGAGAGGTAATAAACATATATATTAATATTTGTATTTGTATAATGAAACACTGGAAAACTACATAATATATTAGAAAAGTAATTATTTTAGGGAGTAGAGGTGATAAATTTGGTAGAAAAGAAAATGAGTGCAATCAAATTTTCTCAATGTATATACTTTACTGAAATTTAAACCATGTAAATATATTACCAAATAAAAGACAAATTTTAATTTAATAAAAGTTAAGTGAATTTTCTTGGAACTATTTTCTTGGAACTTAGGCTTTAAGTAGTAGGAAAAAAATTAGTACTTTATGTTACTTTGGAAATGTTGTCTTTTATCTTTATCCCTCCACTGTTACACTAACTTGTAATAATGATCCATTTGTTAATTTAACAAATATTTATCAAGCATGTACTACTTACCTGGTACTATGATAGACCCTAGAATAGGTGAATAGAACAGATAACATACCAATTCTCATGGAGCTTATAACCTAATTTTTAAAAAGAGGGGGAAAATCTAGCAATTTCCAAGTGAGGAGAATTCACTGAAAGAGATATACTGGGGAAAATGAAATCTACATGTAAGATTTCACCCAGCTCTGGGATTCAGTTAGGAAAGGAGTCAGTTGTTACAGCAATAATAATTTAAATTATTGCTCTGTTATTGGCTATTTGAGAATTCTAAGCATAGGCAGTACATTTATTATATATATTAATGAGATTCTCTGTATGTGGAAAGTTTACATGGAAAGGAGCAGGATGTCTTTGAAATCCACTTTAATTAAATTCAAGCTAGGCATGATCCAAAATTTTTATTTCTTAAGCTAAAATCTAAAGAGACTTGTACTTCCTTTTTATGATGTAATAAAAAATGCATTTTCAGAACTTGCATAAAGTCATTTTCAAATATATGAATTCTCATAGCTATGCAGCATTTCAGTAGACAATGTCATTAAATTGATATTTTTTATAAATTAAAAGTATATATTTTAATTGTATTACGTAATACTTTACATATAAATTACCTGAACATTGATTTATGTAGATTTTCTTTTTCATTTAGGACATTTTTCAAAAATTATATTTTCACTGGAAAACAGAAATAAATAAATTAATTTTTATTATTTAAAGCATATGTATTAAAATAGGTATAAATTACAAAGAATCATAAGAAACAAATTCTTATATACAAACTGTCCTGTTCCAGAGACCAAGCAAAATCGTTGCCTTTAACATCTCTGTACCCCTACTTCCTCTATCCCTCCACTTTCTTTTCAGGAGGAACCTCTATCATGAATTTTGGATTTATTTTTTATTTGCTTTAAAAAAATGGTATCGCTTATTGTGAGTTTTTAAACAACTCGTTGTTTATTTCACAATGCTTCTAAAATTTCACAATGCTTCTAAAATTTAGTAAAATATAATTAAATTGTAGATATTTACCTGACATTGCTTTTTTTTTAGCTTAATTTGAGGTCCTTGAACTGTATGTTCCCCCCTCTATGTTACTGCCGGTAGCTGAAGTTCCTTCACTCACATTGCTGTATAGTATTACACTGTATGGATATAGCACAATTTATTTATCCATTCTACTACTGATAGACATTTTATCTCCAGTGAAGATATACATGCCTCTTGCAGTAGGTATACAAAAGTTATCTTCCAGATAAATATTGAGGATTCAAATTTCTGATTATTGGACATATGTGTCATCAATTTATTTTGATAACGCCAAGTTATTTTTCAAAGTGTTTCTAGTAATTGACATTCCCTCCTGCCAGTAATATATGAAAGTTCTGTCATTTCACATCATCACCAATATTTGATATTTGAAGGCTATGAATTTTTATAACAATGAGGTTTCATGTAAAATGGTACCACACTATGGTTATAATTTCTAGTTTCATATTGCTAATATATTTGAGCATATTTTTGTTTTAATGATGACTCAGATTTCCCGTTCTGTCAAATGAAGTTTGAATTGTTACTCTTTGTTTTATATTTATCTTATATTTCTCTTATTTGTTTGTGGAGTTTTTATTACACATTCTGAATAATCTTCATTTGTCATTTTTATGTATTGAAAGTAATTTTTCTCAATCAGATTATTATTTTCATTTTTTATAGTGTCTTGGTAAACAAGTAATTTATATAGTTTTATACATAGTCAGTGTTTTGTTTATTTCATGCTTTTGCATCATTTGTTTAGTTGTGTGTCGATTGTGTCAATTCATAAGTATATTTCCCTGAAATGACTTCTAAAAGTTTTTTTTTAATTTTAGCTTTTATATTTTTCTTTACTTCACCTTAAATTGGATTTATCTTATAGAGTAATATGAAGGGAATTCCATTTACTTTTTTTTTACTCATTTGAATACCAAATTAACCAAATAGTTTAATAATTATTTAGGTTATTTTGGTGCAATCTTGCCTCAGAGGTACAAGCCAAAGTTCCAGAAGTCTCCTGCTTAGTAGGTTTAATGGGTGGATTTTACTTCAGAATCTAACTGTTAATATGTGGTTTCTATTTCTTTCTGTTTTGCTTTTTACCCTATCTAGCCTTTTATGGATTAATTTGGTTATTTTTTATTTTATTTTTTTCTGTTGTTTTATATTATATTCCCCATTTTGATTTTTTAGTAGTGGTTATCCTAAACATTTTAGTATGTGAACTTTTCAAATTCTCTATTAAATGTAATCTATGCTCTACTCCTGACCATTAGCAGGATTTAGGAGCAATTAAATCCCTATCACTTTCTCCCAGTTGATATTCTTTTATCATCTATTTAGTTCAGTCTTTCTTTTAACACAATTCATTATCACTATATTTTTCTATTCATAGTGTTTATTTGGATTTGCACACTTATTGATTAATTTCTTTACTCTTTATTTCTTCTGGCATATCAGACCACACAATATGGGATTATTTTTCTTCTGCCTGAAACGTAACTTTAGGACTGTGTTATTTTTGTCATCTTCGTGAGTCCTATTTTGCTGTTTGTTAATTCTTGGGCTGTCACTCTTCTATGATTTGTTTCCTTGTAGATTTTGTGATTTGTGAATTTGCTCATTTTCCTTCTTGGAAATTCTTTGATCATTGGAAAAGTATTTTTTTTCAGACAGAATTATGTTTTGCTTTTATCAAAACTCTTGGTGCTGTAAAAGTCCTGAACCACTTTAAAACTGTTGTATTTTTTGGTTTGCTTTTAATCATCAGATAGTGTTATTTTGAATTTTATTCAATTATGAGAGCTAGTGTATGTTTATAAGTTATCAAGGAAAGGCAGGCTAAGTCTCACACAAAATTTCTGCTAAAAAGAACTAACAAAACTAAACACAAACTGAAATAATGGGTAACATGTTGAAATGCAATCATTTTTAAAATGCCTTCATGATATCACAGATACACACACAATAGTTATGTCAAAACTAAGTGAACATGAGAAGCCAATGATGTAGGTGATCCCTGAAGCTATTCTTTTGCCCAATTGAGAGAGCTTCCACTTTGGTTTCTAGACTTCGTGTTTTTTACAGGACAGAAGATAAAGTGCAAGGGCTGTTGTCGTTTCATATCCTCCTAGAAACACATGAAGATAACATAATGAGCTGAGAGATAAATAAGTGAGGGAGTAAGAATGGACAGGAGCATCTGTCAGACAACAATGCAAGTCCAATGTCTGTGAAAGGAGAAAGATGAGAGTTGGACGACAAGATCCTCAGCATGACGTACAGCTCTGAGAAAGTCTTGGCCAGTTTGATGAGGAGTGCCAAGCAAAGATTTCCTGTTAGAAGGGTCCTGCATCAGTCAAGGTGACTCTCCTATTTCTCGGCACTCCATCATTGGCTGAGAGGAGCAATGGGGAGCACAATCTCTCATAAACATGGTGGCTGACCTGAAAGTGTAGCAACTGGCGGCTATTGGCTAAATACAGTCCTTGCAGCAAATTCTCTTGAAATGATAACTGAGCAGGGCACTTTCATGGTTACAACTGACCAAGGTGGGAAGGCTGTGGCATTAAAAATATGTATTTGGTTTCTGTCCCTAGTTCCTGACACAGACCTCCTAAAACTCTTGTAAGTTGCTGAGTAAAGAGGTGATAAGAGTGTCTTACACAGAGCTTCTAAATCCCGTGGAATTTCCTGGATGATAGGAATGTCATTTGTTCTACTGAGGCAACACTTTGTGGATTCCTGGATAGTTTCAGGATGGGAGCTGGTCACCAGAGAAACCAAGCCACGATTAAAAACTTTGAACAATCAGTCCCATCTCTCCATTCTCTGGGGAAGAGAGAGGGGCTGGAGATTGAGTTAATAATCAATGATACATACATGATAAAGTCTTCATAAATATTCGTATACTATGGGATTCAGAAAGCTTCCAGGTTGATGAACACATCTACATGCCAGGAGGGTGCTGGACCCCAATTCCACGGAGATAGATGTTCCTGCTCTTGGGACCCTTCTGGACCTCACCTTAAATATCTCTTCACCTGCCTGTTCATTTGTATACTTATGATATCCTTTTAATAAACTGTTAAAAGTAAGGAAAGTGAGCCATAATATAATAGCCCTAACCTGAGGAAGGGTTCATGGGAACTCTTGACTTGTAGTCAATTCAGAAAGAAGTGTGGGTAACTTAGAGATTCACTATTTGTGACTGGTGTCTGAAGTGGGCCAACATGAGACCTTAACCTGTGGGGCCCCTAATTCCAGGTAGTTAATCTTAGAATCTAATTAAATTATAGGACAACCAGTTGGTGTCCTTGGAAAATTCAAGAATTTCTTTGAAACCGACACATTTGGTGCAAGAAGTATTGTTAGAAGAGAAACAATTTTCATTTAGAGTCAAAATATACCCCCTCAGAAACCTAGGGTTACACAGAAAATACATTGTTTTTCTAAGGATGAAATAGAAATTATACCCCCCCCCCGACACACACACACACAGAAATGAATTAATGTCTGGATTCCTGTCATTGAGTGGAGGCCAGAAAATAATTCTAAACAGGCAATTCTTCACTATATTTGTAACCAAATGCTATAATTTTATATATACGTATGAGTCAGGACAGAGCCAGGAGTGCGGTTCCAGGCTCTCGCCCTCACGTGGAAAGGTGCTGGCTCGTGTAGTAAATGGCCATCAACTGTGATTGGACGGCCATCAGCTGTGGCTAGTTGGCTGTCAGCTGTAACCAGTGAGCCATTGGCCACTAATATAACTGCCGAGACTATGCTAGCAGCAAATGGGGGCTAGCAAGAAGATGGTGGCTGAGCTAGCAAGAGTGGATTACAGTTAGCACAGCGGATTTCAAGTAGCACGTGAGGTTGGTTGGTAGAGAGAAGTGGACGGCAGGTTATGGATAGTGTGGCTCCGGCTTCCTATGTCCCTAACCCAGTCGCCAGCGAGAATATAGTGGTATGACTCCCCGATCTATGGCCCTGTAGGTGTTCCTTTTTGGCCTTACTATGTCCTGCGTTCTTACGTGGGGAGCAGGACCAGAGACCCCGCATGCCACCCTGCATGACAGTATGCTTGTTTTAGAGACAGATTATTATCCCTCCTCCAAGATTCCATAAATTTATAGACTATGGCTGCATATTTGTTCTAAAAGCTTGTCAGCTTCCAGAAAGTGGGGACAGTAGCACAGCATTTCTCTCATTAAATTGTCTGGTGTTGGGCCCAGAGCAGATGTGTAGTAAATAATTTAGGTAAAGAACATAAATCATTTGTGCCCGAAGGATCAGTAGTCTTTAGGGAAAAAAAGGTCATAGTTGAACGCCCTTGAGAATTTTACTTGTTTTAGGCCAGGGATGCTGGAATAATTGTACAATGTGAAGAATCTCCTTACCACACTGGAAATGTGGGAGATTTTGTGCACAGAGACAGAGACAGGTGTCCTAGTGGCTGAGTTATAACCAGAGGAAAAGCATTGAATGTGGTTGAGGACAACCATTTCTTCTTCTATGAGAAGGAATTGTGTTTGTTATCTGAGATTTTGTAGCCGAGAAAAGAGTTCTGATAGAAACATTCTGAAGTATCTCAGATTTTCTGAGGTTTTGTTCTTGTCCAAAGATTCAAGGTTTCATAGGAAGTGTATACAATTCTAATGCTGTAGAGAAAACAAACCAAAAAAATGGTGGCTCTGGATCTAGACTACCTGGTTTCATATCCGAACTCAACTTCAAGTAGCCATATAACTTTGAGCAATCCCTTATCCTATAATGCCCTTTTTTCTCATCTGTATAATGGAAATATTCACAAATTTTACCTAATATAGTTATTGACAATATAAATGAGTTAATATAGATAAACTGTTTAGATCAGTTCTTGGTGCAATGTTAACATATTAACATTATCTCAACTTTCTTATCTGGAAAACAGTAAGTTTAGGGGAAAGGACTATATTATTCATCTCTTCATGTTCCATAGCCCCAAAAGCTTTGACATAATAATAGTGAAAATAACAACAAGGATGAGAGACAAAATTTGTTAACATCTTATTATATGTCAGTCACTGTGATTTTTATATTTATTATATCACTCCCCGTATCACAATGGGGCGAGTAATATTAATATGTCCATCATACAGATGAGGAAACTGATGATTAAACGGATGATTAAAGAGGTTTATTAACTTGCTTAAAAATTGAATAACTATTAAGTAGTGAAGTTCAAATTTCAGCTCAGTCTAACTTCTGAGTACTCTAGAAAACACTTTGTTATGTTTCCACAAAAAGAGCAGAATTTGACAAAACATGATTGAATAGATGAAGGACCAAATTAATTTTCAATAAAGCATCATCTATTTTCACAATAAATTTACTTTATAGATATACTTAGTGATGATAAGGACTGCACGTTCATTTTTAGCACTGGGAAATGTATTGTTCAGTGCTTTTATAGGTGCAACAAGCAATGGTCTCCATAAGACAAAATAAAATGTGGTGCTCTAGTATCTATTTCTTTAATTGAGCTTTTAAAATATATATCATTTGAATGAAATTATAATGATTTCATTAACCTATTTTGCTCTTTCTCAAATATGATGACTATAAATGCGATAGGAAATTAAAATTGCCCATCGCTGGAGGAAAGCAATCAAGCTAGATTGACCAATATGCTTACATGCTTGTCTGGCAACTTTTCCCCCTAAATAGCAAAACTGAAAGTAGAGGATCATTATAAATATCTATTTGTCTGTCTATGAAGAAATTAAATCATGAAAACTCAGGCTCAGAATTTTAATGAATCAATTTCACAGGAGGACATCTTAAATTTTTATTTCATAAGGATTTCCAGTTAAATAGTAAAGATAAAACATACTGGTTTATTTTGTTATATGGAAGACAGTAGATATAAATTCAGTGATTTTTAGTGGCAAGCTTAAAATGCATTGCTGAATACCAAATATTTTACTATAAAATGATTTTAAAATCTAGGGGAAAATAAGCTATTAAGCACTTACAAGTGTGCAGGATCATTTGCTGGATGCTGTACAAGCCAGCTGCTGGATGAGCTATAAGGACTTGCAGATTTACTCATTTTGTCATCTTTAAAAATGAAGAAATGTTAATAGATATGCCAGCATATATATATATTTATATATATATATGAACAAATAATATGAATATATGAAATATATTATATATATGGAAAAAATAAACAAATAAGTAATATGATACCAGAAAAAAGGAAAAGTATAGCTATCAAATAAAGGCCAGGGAGATTTTCAGTCAACATGGCCTCCTATGATGACCACATCAAAATTACGACTAAATTATAAAACAACCATCATCGAGAATCACCTGAAATCTGGCTGAACAGAAGTCATACATATAAGGACACACAGAAGAAGCCCTTCAAGAGAGGTAGGAAGGGCAGAGACAAGGAACAAGCTGGTCCCATGCCTGCATATGGCCGCAGAGGTCCCCCCCCCAAGAGGAACAAGGAATCCCAGCCCCACACCAGGTTCCCCAGCCTGGGGTTCCAGTGCCAGTAAGAAAAGTCCCCATAATTTCTGGCTGTGAAAATCAATGGAGATTTTGGCTGAGTGAGAAGAAAGATGACAGGAGTCCCAGACATTTTTCTTAAAACTCCTCCACATGGGTTTGCTCACTGATGGACTCACTAGCTCTGAGCTCCAGCTCTGGGGCAACAAATTGGAAGGAGTCAGGGATGTATGGGGAGGAACTGAATTGTCTGGCTTTAGAGCAAGGACTGGAGGGGCAACTTTCTCCGAGACAGAAGTGCTGGCAGAATCCATCATTTATTTGTTGAGCCCTCGCCAACCCAGCATGCAGACTTAGGCAGGCATCATATCTGAGTCTCCATCAATCTGGCTAACACCATCATTCACCCCACCCAACTTTTGAATACACCCAAGTAGCTTCCCGTAGCTTTTCCATATACACTACCTGTCCTGGCTCCTACTGCTGACTTTCCTAAAATCTCTCAAAGCTTTACAAACCCCAAACAAATAGCATCTGGCTTCAGCATGCCCCATATTTCTTGCTAAGTAGCCCCAAGCCCTGCACTAGTGGCAGTCAGCCTCTGTTTGTGCCTAGGACTCTTGAGGAACCTCCAACCCCATTGAGAGTAGGAGCCATCTGCGGATTGCTTTGAAGCTCATGTCAGGTGGTCCCTGGCAGGACACTGACTGCAGCTGAACTTGGCCAGTGCTGGATCCCCTCCCAAAGTTCCTTAGATACTGGAGATAAAGAGGTAATGATAGAAATAGAGAATAGAGATATACCATAGGTATACTAGAGATATACTATATAAACTGTATATTCTATACATACAATATATAGTGAAAAGGGTAAATGTGTCAGTAGAAATATACTTGAATAGTATAAACTGGCATTCTTCCTTTGAGTTTTTAGACTGAGTTTTGTTTTTGTTTGAAATTGTAGTGTCTATTGTTCACAAGGGTGTGAAAAAATGGTCAGAAAACAAATGTTCAAATTTTTCTGTAGTGTAATTTAGCAATATACGTGGCAAGGTAAATTAGAAGCCCCCAAACTGTGCAAAATATTAAATTTAATAATTAGACTTCGAGAAATTTATCAGAAGAAATATTTACAGATGTGTTCATGTTCACCTCAAGTATATTTAACACAACATTGTCATAATACTGAAATGTTGACAGTGATGTAAAGACCCAACAAAGAGAAATGATTAAATAAATTATATACATTTACACATACACATATATCCACTGGGAAAATATACAGCCATTAAAAGGGCATTGTAGGGGCCTGTTGAATGATTAAGAAATTGTTCGTTTGTATAAAATGACGAAGAGTGCCTAAGTTATATATGTAACAAGATATACTTGTGTGTTCATGCATGTATACATGTATACACACACGTGTGTGTATATATCATGATTCCCCAAAAATAAGACATGGTGGAAAACAAGCTCTAATGAGTCTTTAGGAGCAAAAATTAATATAAGATCGGGCCTTATTTTACTATAATAGAAGACCAGGTCTTTAATATAATATAATATAATATTATATATTAATGTATATTAATTTTGGCTCCAAAAGACGCATTAGAGGTGATTGACCAGCTAGGTCTTATTTTCGGGGAAACAGGTGTATACATATACACCCTGTATATATATACACACACATATATATGTATACACAAGGTCGAAAAATTAAGTTCACGAACTCATCGGGGAAAAGTGCTACATACCTCATTGCTGAATATCACTACGGTCACCTTTGAAGTGCTCCCCTTGGGAAGCTATGCATCAATGTCAGTGCCTACTACACCCTTCAAAGCAATTTTGGAACTGTTTTTTGGGAATGGTCATCAGAGCTGTCATTTTACCCTTGATGTCCTGATTGTCATCAAAATGTCTTCCCTTCAATATTTCCTTTATCTCCCGGTAAAGAAATAAGTCATTGGGGGCCAGATCAGGTGAGTAGGAAGGATGTTCCAATACTGCTATTTGTTTACTGGCTAAAAACTCCCTCACAGACAGTGCCATGTGAGCTGGTGCATTGTCATGATGCAAGAGCCATGAATTGATGGTGAAAATTTCAGGTTGTCTGACTTTTTCACACAGCCTTTTCAGCACTTTCAAATAGTAAACTTGGTTAACTGTTTGTCCAGTTGGTACAAATTCATAATGAATAATCCCTCTGATGTCAACAGAGGTTAGCAAAATCGTTTCAATAAGTTCAGAAATGTAATTGTCAGACCTCATAGTCAATATTATTGTAATAACAATGTATAGTGCTAGGCGGATACTAGACTATTCAGGTGGGATCAGGATTTATAAATTACATAAAAGTATAACCACTATGCTGCATGAGGTCTGAATATATATATATATGTACACACACACACACACACACACACACACACACACATATATACATACATACATATATATGTATGTATATATGTATATATATTCACATCTTCTTTGTCTATTCATTTATCTGTTGAGGGACACTTAAGTTGTTTTTATACCTTGGCTGCTGTGAAAAATGCTATGATGAACATGCAAGTGCAGGTGTTTCCTCAATATTTTAGGTTTATTTCCTTTGGATATGCACTCGGAAGTGAGATTGCTGGATCATATGGTAATTCTATTTTTATGTTTTTGATGAAACTTTATACTATTTTCTATAGTGGCTGCAGATAATTTTTATAAGTGGATATAATATTACTAACTATATAAATTTTTGTTGAACGAATGCAATAATTACCCGTGTTTTCCCGAAAATAAGACCTAGCTGGACAATCAGCTCTAATGTGTCTTTTGGAACAAAACTTAATATAAAACCCAGTCTTATCTTACTATAAGACTGGGTCATATAATATAATATAACATAACATATAATATAATACCTGAATACAGAGGTGATCTAATTGTTTCAGGTCTTTCACAATGTTTGCCATAACATAGAGATGGTATGAGATGAAAAGTGGATGCTTGTTTATAAGTTGGACCTGCCTGTACAAAAATAAGTTGTGTAGATATTGTAATTATATTTTCTTCCAAAAACCCGTGTAAAAAATATCATCTATTGTCATAAATTACAGTCTCTCATTTTCATTATTTTCCCTTAATACTTTTCTAATTACTATTTTTAAGAATTTTATAATGTACTTGACTTCTCTTCTAGTCATTCTCTTGACAATTCTGTCTTCCAGCATAGTGCTTTTCAACCTACTGTTGGTAAAAGACAAATATTGTTTTATTTCCCAATTTAGTTTCAAATTTAGATAAAACATTCCATAAAATACAATAAGAATCATTAGAAAAAATGTTTAAAAATACCATGGAGACAGAGTCCCAGAGAGCAGTTTCCAATCTCTCGGCCTCACATGGAAAGGTGCTGGCTCAGTTATTAGATGGCCATCAGCTGTTATCAGATGGGCATCCACTGTGGCTGGGTGGCCATCAGCTGTCACCAGTTAGCCATTAGCCACTAATATAACTGCCATGGCTACGTTGGGGGTTGGTTAGTTGGTTGGTTGGCAGAGAAGCAGACGGAGGATTGCGGATCGTGTGCCTCCTGCTCCTTGTGTCTCCAACACAGCCACCAGCGAGAATATAGAGGTATGAACCCCCTATCCATGGCTCCGGTGGTGTTCCTTTTTGGCCTCACCATATCTTGCGTTCTGGTGAGGGAAGCGGGAGCTGAGACCCTGCATGACAAATACATACCAAATAGAAAACAAACTTTTAATATTCCATTGAAATTCATTCAAATAAAATTCACTTCTGTAAATATCAAACATAAGAAAAGAAAAAATAATTATAAAGTGTAAATTTGTCCTTTGAAAGAATCACTATTATACTCATAAGTTTTGTACTTCTCCAGCTGTAAACCAAAAGTTTTGAAGGAAGTTGTCATGCAGGGCAGCCTGTGGGCTCTCTGCTCCCGCTCCCCACATAAGAACGCAGGATATGGCTAGGCCAAAAAGGAACACCCACGGAGCCATAGGTACGGGAGTCATACCACTATAGTCTCACTGGAGGCTGGAGCCATACGACCTGCAACCTGCGGTCCGCTTCTCAGCCTGCCACCCAACTGACTGACCAACCAACACAGCCACAGCAGTTATATCAGTGGCTGATTGGCTAACTGGTTACAGCTGATGGTCAATTAGCTGCAGCTGATGGCCATCTACTACCGGAGCCAGCACATTTCCACATGAGGCTGAGAGCCTGGAAACTGCTCTCTGGGACTCTGTCCCCACAGAAGGATTTTGCATATTGTTCACACTTTGAACAAACACCTTATACATCCCTATAGTGGATGACAGTGTAGAGTATAAAGCCAAGACTTGGTTTTCAAAAGACAAAAAGCTATAGGTGATTTGATAAGGGAACAGGAAATCAGCTGAGTAGGATCCAGTCTTTTCAGAAAACTGGAGAGAAAATCACAGTTAGGACTGAGATCTTCACAAAGAGATTGATCACTATGGGAATAATTAGACAGACAGATGCAGCTTTATGTGCCCACATGCACCCAGAGTATCACTCAAGTGGGCCGACTACTGGGTGTGACAAGTACAGACATTGGGGTTTTTAATAGACTCAAGGAGTTGGTTTTCCCCAGGGGAACAGGGAGGCTGAGTCCATAAGTAGGCACAGCTGATGACAATCAGGATTGATAGTGTTTTTGTTTTTTTTCTGGACATGGTGATAGATTTCTTTGAAACTCGGTGTTTTCACCTGCAAAAAGAGAATTAAGATAACTGTTTTTCCAGCCTGAAGAATCGTTATAAACATCAAACAATGCACGTAAAGAGGGTGTAAGCAATTCAGCAACATAAATATGAAGATGCATATGTATGCATCTGTATGTGTCACACTATTATGACTATTATTTTTATAACCTGAGTCATCTGATTCTCAAGCCCTTCCTAGGTAGTGACTGTGTGCTCCCTGGTCTCCTCCTCTCCCGAGTCTCTTGGGCAGAACATTACTATTTATATATTTTAACCAGAGCATTTTTTTTTAATTCCGAAAGACTTATTTCTTTTCTCCCAGTTGTACTACTTCCCTTAGATGTTTAAAAACTTTTTCTTTAATATCTTTACCCTCAAGATCATCAATTTCTGTTAGATTGATAGATCTCCTTTGATATTTCTCAGTGAAGTCTTAGGCTTTATACTCTACACTGTCATCCACTTCACTATATCCTTTTCATAATTTCCCCTTTCTTCCTTCAATTTTTTTAATCTTCAACAAAGGAGTCCCATTCCCTCATTCCTTCACATGAGCTGGTGGAATTTGAAGTTTGTTCCCCAAGGTGTTGTTATAGTTCACTTTGAAACATGGAGGAAGCATAACATAAATGGTATAACTCTTCTCCTTTAGACCGGTATATGACCCTGTCCTAAGTTATCCCTCTGTTTCCAATGGAACCTAAAAAAAAAAGCCTGCCAGAAGTGCAACATACTTGTGGGGGACCACGTAGGACTAAGGCACACACACACACACACACAGACACACACACACACACACACACACACACACACACGAGAAAACGTCACTGGCAGCTGTTTATTCAGCCTTGCTCTAGTTTCTAATAGTCGATCCCCCCTTAATTTTTTCATTTACTTTCCATTTCTATGCCTTATATTATTTAGCACCACCTTCCTAAAGTGCAGGCCAGTAATTCTCCTTGAGCTGGTCTCTGCATTGTCACATTTCATAGTGCCACTTTTGCATCTAGTACCACATTTATGGTTTTGCTACTTTGATCCGTTTCACTGTACTTCCTACAGCTCTCTGGAGTACACTATTCATGTTTGTCTACATCCTGTGCTCCTCCTGTGACTCAAAGAGCAGTGTCATCTGCATGAAATAAAATTCACTTCAGACTTTATATTAGCATCCCATTTTCATTTGTGTATGTTGTTGCCCTGGAAGTGCCAAAGAATCTCCTTGTAAAAGAGTTTTCAGACGAAACACACAGAGAGAAGCTAAACAAGCAGGCTTGCCTCCGTTCTCTGGCACCTTGAATTACACACCCTTCACACACATTCCACCACGGCTGTGTGTATGGGTAGCTGACGGTGTTGCTGGGAAATGTCTTCACATATTTCAGCAATGCTCAGACAGATGGTCTTAAAGGGAAACTGTTTGTGGTGTTGTTTTTTTCTAATCAAACATTTGCTTCATTGAAATAAAATTAATGTTCTTCCCACTTTCCTCTTAAAGCATGATGTCTCTTGTGATTCCTCAACTCAACAACTTTTCTCCCTCCTACCACGGTACGTGTTCCATGTCTTCTGCTATGCTTCGAAAACTCTAGAAATCAATGTTTAGTTTCACAGTCTCTGACTTTTAATACGTCTTTCAATTGTTTAAAAAAAATTAACAACTTGAGATTCCTCTTGTGATGAACATTTTAATACTGAAGTAAATAATATCTAAAATGTGCTGAATTTATCCACAGTATTGCAATGGAGCACTTCCTCCTTTGAACTCCCTTCTTGAACTGTGATAGTTTCCCATAAATCATTGTTTATTCTTTTGTTGGCACCTTGCATCAGCACAGATTCCTTTTCCTTTCTTGTTTCTGAAGTTCCTTTATAAAGATCACTCCTATTATTTAGGGAACACAAAGGTCACCATTGTCTTCCTTTAGTGGCAACTTAACTTGTGACTTTTTTACTCTCTACTACTGTCTTGTTTCCCTGCACATCGCATGTCTGTGGGTAGTGTCTTTATTCTTGTCTTTCTTTCTCATTCTTGTCTCATCTCCCTGACTATCTTTACAGACCTGTTATGTCTGTGTGAATTTCTGCTTCCAAGTCCTCACTCTGGTTTCATCAGCCTGTGTACTCTTTTAAATATTCCTGTAGCTATTTTGCTCTTCAAAACTGTTGGCTTGATTCTTTCTCGGGGGAATTTTCTTCATATCATTTTTAAAATATGAACCACCACTTTGTGACATCTGGAAAGGTGAGCAGGGGATTCTCTACCCTTGATCATCCCTCTTATATTTTTAAATTTCTTCATGTTCTCATAGGGATATTCTCGACCTCCGCATACCTCTGCCAAATTCCTCAGCTTTTGAGAAATTAATTTCAGCTATTACCATAGCACAATCAGAAAAAGAGTAACATCTTTCACATTGCTTTATACAACCTCTAGTTTTCCTAGTAAAAAAACATTATCAGTTTCTCTGACCCACTTTTCCAGGGAGTTTTTGGTAAATATTCACAAATAGAAGCATGTATATCTAAATTAGGATTCTTCAATCTGTTTATTATGAATTGGCTTACACTTTGGACTTTCTTGCCAAGTATTTTGGAGTTAGGAAGACCTGAAACTCTAGCCACTTATGATTCCATGTATCAATTTTCTCCTGCAGAAATGGAAACATGTACTTTGTTTTTTGATTACTGTTGTTAATTCCCTTGTTCTTGTCTCATGTTAAATGTATTTATTACATGTGAGATTTTTGGCAAGATACTTAAATCCCTGACCTTTAATTTCTTTATCTTTAAAATTGAAATAATAATACTTCCCTTGCAAAGATGTTGTATATATTATCAATACAGCCAATCACTGAGTATCAGGTACTTTGCAATTATTTTTAGGTGGGTAATGATATTAGAATTTTGTGAAATACTATGTTAATTCTTGCTTTCTCTAGGACTGGATTAAAATTACAAGGAGATTTAGTCCTTCCCTTTCCTGTCCCACTTTAATATATAACGGAAATCTTTACTTTTCCCTCTGTAGATAATCATTTAAAGAAAATTATAAAACTTTTCAAATTAAAAAAAAAAAGTAAAGTATAATGCAATAGACTCTCATATATACATAACAGAGATTCAATAATTATAATTACTTAGTCAAACATGCTTCATTCATCCAAATTCCAGATATTAAAATAGTTTACACTTACACATGTTATTTTGTATTTACAGCAAAAACACATTTTCAAAATTCTAATACCATTACCCACCTAAAAAAATTAACAATAGTTAATTTCTCTAGGCATCTATTCTGCATAAAAAAGTCCATTTCAAACTTAGTAGTATAAAACAATAGCCAAGTTATTATGTTCCTGGATCTCTGGGTTAGGAAATTAGCAGTGCTGGCTATGTGATTCTTTTGTTCCGTGTGGTTACTCAATGGTACTCAGCTGTAGATGGGCCAGTCTAGAGGATTCAAGACTATTTGAGTCAGTTCTCTTACCTTAGCAGGAATAGCCTGAATTAACAAATGGAATGTCATCTCCAGCATGGCAGTCTCAGGTAGATGGACTTGCTAAACACAGGTTGGCTTCTCTTGAGTGAATAACCGAAGATAACTAAGCAGAAAACATAAGTCATTTTTATGACTTAACTTGAGAAGTCACATAGGATCACTTTTGATACACTCTATTGGTCAAAGCAGCAATAATCCTGTCTAGATTCAGGGCGAAGGACCATACACTGCAACTCTCAAAGGGAGGAATATTAAATACATTTGAAGACATGCTTCATTTTGTTTTTTAATATTTTTATTAAAATGTAGCTAACATACAATATTATAGTATTTTCAGGTGTGCACCATAGTTATTCAATATTTATATACCTAAAGAAGTGGTCACCATAAGTCCAGCAACCATCTGATACAGTACCGTGTTATCACAATGTTATTGACTATATTCCCTATGCTATACTTTACATCCCCATGACTTATTTCTTTTATATCTGGAAATTTGGACCTCTTATTCCCCTTCACCTTTTTCACACCTCTAAAATTTTTAAATTACAGTTTACATTCAATATTATATTATATTAATTTCCAGTATACAGTAGTTAGACATTTATATAATTTAAGAAGTGATATCCCTGACTAGTCTAGTGCCCACCTGGTATTATACATAATTATTACTATATTATCGACTATATTCCCTATGCTTTAAATTACATCACCATGACTATACTGTAACTACTTCTTAATGTCTCCATCTTTTTCACCCTGCTCCCAACCCCCCTCCCATCTATCACCCAATAAATTTAATACCCATCTGACACCATACATATTTAGTACAATATTATTGACTATATTCCTTATGCTAGACCTTACACTCCCATGATTACTTTGTCACAAATTTGTACTTCTTAATCCTTTCCCCCTTTACTCCCCCAACACCCTTCGCATCTGGCAACCATCAAAATGTTCTCTGTATCTATGAGTTTGTTTCTGTTTTGTTTGTTTGTTTTTGTTCTTTAGATTCCACATATAAGTGGAATCATATTGCATCTGTCTTTCGCTGTCTGCCATACTTCATTCAGCACAATGTGCTTCAGGTCCATCCATGTCGCCACCATTCCCTTCCATGGCTGAGCAATATTCCATTGTGTATATGTACCACCTCCTCTTTATCTGTTCATCCATCAACAGACATCCAGGCTGCCTCCACATCTTGGCCATTGTAAACGATGTTGCAATGAACATATGGATTCACGTATTCCCTCGAAGTAGAGTGTTGGGTTTCTTTGGAAAATTACACAGAAGTGGAATTGCTGGGTCCTCCTTTGTCTCTTGTTATAACCTTAGTTTTAAAGTCTATTTTTCTGGTTTAAGTATTGCTAACACAGCTTGTTTGTTTGTTTCCATTTTCATGAAATATCTTTTTCCATACCTTTACTTTCAGTCTATGTGTGTCTTTCAATATGAAGTAAATATCTGGTAGGCAGCATGTGTTAGGGTCTTGTTTTCTTATCCATTCTGTCATGAGACATAAAGCAATCTGAAGATGGCCACCATTGCACTGGGCTTGGAGGCCAACCTGCAAAACAAAGCCAGCTACTGCTAGTGCCAGGCTTGGGGCTGCTCAGTGTGAATTATGGGACCTGCTGAAGCCAGGTCCTTCTTGTTTGCGTTTTATGAACCCCTGAGAGATTTTAGTAAAGTCTGCATTATGAGCCAAGACAGGCCATTTGTATGGAAAAGCCACTGGAAGTGGCTTGGTTGTGCCCACTAGTTGGGTTGGGTGGGGTCACAGGGAATCACAAAGGCAGATGGACTGTTGTTAGCTATGTTGATGGAGAGTTGGATATGGCAGACACCTGTGTCTACACACCAGGAGATGGGAGGGCTCACAGAGAAATAATGTCTTCTGCCAGGTCCTCTGTACAGAAGAAAGTTGCCCCTCTAGCCCTCGCTGTGAAGCCAGACAACTCAGTTCCTCCGCATATGGCCCTGACGCCCTTCAAGCTGCTGTCCCAGAGCTGGAGGTAGAGAAAGTGAGTCTGTCAGCCAATATGTTTTTTTGTGGACCTTTGAAGAGGAACGCTTGTGATTCCAGCATCCCTCAATCTCACTCAGCCACAATTTCTTCTTGTTTTCACAGCCAGAATTTGTGGGGACTTCTCTTACCGACACTGGAACTCTAGACTGGGGAGCCTAATATGGCTTTGGGGGGCCCTCCATAGCCAAGATATCCCTCCTGATTTTTAATGGTCACATGAGGGTGTGGGACCAGTCAGTTCCACATCTCTGCCTTTCCTTCCAGTCTTGAGGTGGCTTCTTCTGTATGTTCTTAGTTGTAGGGATTTGGTTCAGCTAGACTTCAATGGAGATTCAATAATGGTTATTCTGTAGTTTAGTTGTAATTTTGATATGGCTGTGAAAGGAAATAAGCACAGCATTTACCTACTCCACTATCTTGACTGGATATGAGGACATGCTGTGAAACCACAATAGTCTTTAATATCACATAATACCAATGCCATATTTCAAATTTTCTGAATTCAAAAATGTCTTTTTATACTTGGTGTTTAAATCAGGCTTAATATAAGGTTGGTATATTGCATTTGGTTGTTATTTTTCTTTAATTTTTTTTGATATAGAAAAATGTCTGTTTTTTATGCATTCACTTGTGGACAAAATCTGATTGATTCTCATAAAATGACACACATTACTTCTTTGTGGTATCGTTTAATTTTATTGCTTTAACTCCCATATTTTCTATAAACTAGAAGTAAAATCTATTTGATTTGGTTTATATTCAACATTTTTGGAGAAACATTTTGTAGGTGGTGCTCTGTATTGAATATGACATCCTAATAGGAGACACATAATATTTGGGTTTCCTATTATTAATGATTGATTAGCTACTTCAGGAAGTGAGAACTTGTTCCCTCCATTGCAAAGTCACGATATTTTGTTTGTTTTTCATCTTGATGTCAGTAAATAATCCTTGGGAGTGATGCTTTTGGTCTTTAATAATAAACTCACCACTTCAACCTCTCATAAAATGTGTTTTAAATGTTTTGAGGATACTTGCTTTATATAATTATTACAGTAGTGGCTTCAAAATGGTGAATTTATAATTCTGTCTTTCCTTCATACGTATTATCTGGATTCACATAACAGCAATACCTCGGTTTTCAAACGTCTCTGTTGACAAACATTTCTGTTTACGAACTCCATAAATTTTATGGATCTATGGTATCATTAAATAGTAAAATTTATCCTAAATTTTCAGTTTTAGGGGCTGATTTTAAATGTCTGGAATGGATTAATCCATTTTGCATGACTTTCTATGGGGAAACTGTGCCTTGGTTTTCAAACATTTTAGAACTTGAACACTCTTCTGGAACGGATTATGTTCAAAAACCGAGGAACCACTGTATGAAGAAATTTTCTTTATCAACCAGGGTCATTTAACAATCTAAAGTTTATTTCCTAGAGCAGAGAGAAGAAAATGATCAGTTGTTTTGTTTATTTGTTTGTTTGTTTTCTTTTATTACTAATTTTCTGAGTAAATTATTGGTGCATTCATTGTCCTCAATAATGATGGAAGTTGTCCTTATTTTGACTTCCTGTCTTTTTGAGACCCATTTTTAAAACTATGTAAACTAAAATATACATTTAATATTTTAAATTAATTGCAGTTATTCTTTTTGGTTCTTAAATTATCCCATCATTCATAGTGGGATATCCTTAAGGTTGTCAACTCTGACTTTTTTGGCATGCCCACATTTGTCTTTGATAGCTTCCTGGATTTCTAGCAGAGCACACTATCTTATTTTTGTTGTTATTGTTGTTGTTGTTGTTGTTGTTGCTGTTGTTGTTTACATTTGCTGCCTTAGACCTAAAGTGAGCTATTTTTCTAAGCAGCCCTGATTACTTTTAGTGAGGGTAATATTTGTACATAATATGTACATCTGGGTGCTCAGTCATTGAGATGATATAGCTTTTAAGTCTTTTCAGTGGACAGAGCTCAGAAAATGTTTTTAAACAATAAATACTATGAGTTCATATTTAACATCAAATTCAATATTATATAAATTTTAGCCTTTTGAAATTTGATGCTTGAATGATAAATACTATGGAATCATATTACTAATAAATTCATAGGATAACTGGCATATAAACACATGAATAAAAAAGGAAAAGGTAGATGTTATAATAATAGTAAATTATGTGAAGTAGAGGCATAGTTGAACAGAGAATGAAAGTGTTTAACTATAATGATATCCTACCTAGGACAATAAAATTGAATAAAGTTAAAATACCTTAGGTTTCCTTTGTTTGTAAACATTCCCTTTAAGGATGCATAGCCAAACTAACATGTTCTGAATCTTTTGAAATGATTTGTTTTATCTGTGTGGTTATATCACCAACACGATATATTAATTTGTTTTAGTTTATCCTCAATTTTTAAGATTTGCGTATTTATGTAAATTAATTTGTCATAGATTAAAACTGTTGCATGTTTTAAGTCAGAATTAATAACAATGTATGGTCAGAAACATCTAACTTCCATTACAATCCCCTCCCTCTGTTCTGTGCCTTCCTGTATCAATGAACATTTTTATTAGTTTTTGTTTTGGCTTTTTAGTGTTTTTGTTTTGTTTTGTTTTGTTTTGTTTTTCTTTAACAAATATAAATACAAGTACATATTACTATAGATATGCAATATTCTGCTTGTTTTTCCCCTTGTGGACTGTAATAAAAGCTGAATACTTATTCATCAAGAAAAATCTTTAATTGCAAAAGTATTCAATTTCAGAAGTAACAAAATACACAAATAAATAATGGTTAGGATAGTCACAAATTCAAGACAGATGTTATTGATGTAAATAAAAATAGTGAGTGGTGTGTATACTTAGCTGTTCTGGGAAGGTGTCTATGAGAAAGTGATATTAATCCTGTGAGCTGAAGGATGAAAAGAATCCAACTGTGTAAGAATCATAGGATCTGGCACATCTTAGAAACGGAAGGTAGGCCAGTGTATTTGAAAGTTAGTAGCAAGGAAGAAAAGGGCTTAAGTTGGAGATTGGGAGAATAGGAAAAGGTTTTGTATGTCAAGAAAATGAATTTTTATTTTATTTAAAATAAAATGGCAATCTGTGGAATGATTAAGGCAGAGAAATGACATGATTTCATTTATGTTTTAAAATAATCACTTTTCTGTTTAGAGAATCAGTTAGAGGAAAGCAAAAACTAAAATTTTCTTCTAGTATTACCCAACCTCCCTACCTTCCCATTATTTGTTCATGTCTATATTCTTACTAGTTAGTTTGATTTGCCAGCATAGTACTACAAAAGGACTTTCATCCTCTGTTCAACTGTGCCTCTACTTCACATAATTTACCATTATTATAGCATCTACCTTTTCCTTGTGTATTCGTGTGTTTATATGCCAGTTATCCTATGAATTTATGAGTAATCTGGTAGTATAGTATTCATCTTTGAATGTACAGTGGCTAACAGATTCATAACACATCTGGTGCTCCATTGAAGTTATAAAAATAGACAAATAGATTATATTGAAATAAATCTTCACATTCAATTTTTAAAAGTACATTTTCATAAAACCATTTAGTAGAGGGCAATTTCATTCTTTTGGATGCTCTACCCTATCTTTTCACCAATCAAATTTGAATTAACTTCCAGATTTTATATAAAATCAACCCACCTTCATGAAATCATCTTGAAAACCATTATGCCTTTACCTTCTATAACATTTTTTGGAAGAGTTATTATTCCCTTTTTATCTTATTGTAAAGTTATTAGTGTGTGTGTGTGTGTTTGTGTGTGTGTGTGTGTTGTGTGTATATCTGTATCATATTTCCTACTAATAAGCAAACCCCCAGAGGATAAGAAACACTTCTTCTTCATCCTATTATATTTTACTATGCATGACATAAAACAAATTAGTCTGTTTCGTTCCTTAGCCCTTAATGTTTTCCTTATTTTTTTTATTCATATTAATCAAACAAACCCTAGCATCTGACCAAGATGGCCTTAATGTTCCCCTCAGCTTGACTGAACTTCAGAAACATTTCTTCCTGACTGCAGTCCTCTGACCTCCCTCTTTTAGAATATTTACTCGATAAAATTATCAATCGTAAATTCTACTCCTGCTCCTTTGAAATATAAATCTTCTCCCAGCTTGCTGACAGTTTTAAATCTCAGAGATGTCTTTTTCAAGGACCTAGGAGCCATCTCTGAAATGCAATGATCAGGAAACATAGCATTCCTATCTCTCTGTCTCTGTGAGAGGGTAGAAGCCTATCACAGATGGCCTATCAGATGACCAATATCCCACGTAGAGTTCTCTAGTGTTTTCCATTAGATCACTCCAATGCTTAAAACCCCTCTTCCTTTTGTTTCCGTGGACTTGAGTTCAATCTCTCTCTCCTATTGCAGTAGTCTTGAATAAAGTCTTCCTTGCCTTTTCAACTCTGATGCAGTTTTTCTTTGGCACATTCCTCTTCTAAATGTCAACTTGCAGATTCTGATCTTCCTCTTGGTGGCTGATACTGAGACAGGCAGAAACAGTGAGGAACAAAATTAGGTCCAGTGTATTTAAAATCCAAAGTCTCCCATTCTTTCTTTAGTTCTTCAGGCTTATGTGATCATACAGGTTTTGAATAAGTTGTGCCTATACGTGGTTATAATGGTTCCTTTTCCTCTTTCACTTATGATTTTCACAACTTTACTAAAGTCCATATGGCCACCAGGTTTTGCTTATGAATTTGTGCTACCCCATAGGTAAAATGGTGTCTCTATGCTATTGTACTTATCTATTTTATAGCTTAAGTTTGAGCCATTTACTGTAGTAACGTGGAAATTTCAAATGGCCATATGAACCCTATGAACCCCATTCTGGATGCACCACCTCTTCTATGAGGCTTTTATATAAAATTAAGATAGGAACAATGAGCTTTATACCTTCATTTATCAGATGAGGCTGCAACCTAAGTGACTTGGCCAAAGAATAGCCAAAATTAGACTTATGTGTCCTATTTTACATCTTTCAACCACAGTAATTTTCTTTCTTCTCTGATAAAGTCATTATTGAGGATAAGACTCCTTGTAGTCCAACATCATTTCATGATAAATTGGTTCAAACTTCCTTCAGACAATACAAATTTCTAAGACTGACTGAAAACACTATAATGACATTGATGCAAATGACTGTTGTTTTTTAATTCTAATGTATAAACTTGAAAATACTGAAAATTAGGATAACTTTGAAATGAACTCATCATTTGCTTAATCTTTAATGAAAACTAGTAATAACACAGTGGAAGGAAAATAACACAAAATTGTCTGAAACTGCAGGATATCTCCATTGTTCTGGCTTTGTTTTTAATTACGAATAGAACAGAAACAAACAACTGTGAATTTGAGCTCCACAACAGTGTTCAGCCATAGAAATATGAAATAAAACATAACACTCCCCACAAAAAACAGGCTGGAAACTACTTTCATAATAAATTACATGCTAAAGAAATGATGACAAAAGTCATTCTGTTACTGTGTATTATTAATATTTAGACTAAATTTCCTTTAGAAGATTAAAGTAAGAGAACAGCTAGTCATCAAAATTAAAATCCTCTTTGTTTATTTCCTCTTTAGGTCATGCTAGCTACTTAGACCATCTCTATATATGATGAGTTTGTCAAATGATGTGCTTTTTCTCATCTCTGGAAAAACTACATACCTCATTTTTTTTAAATGTCCTAATTACATTTCATTTATGAACGTGTCATAACATATTGAAGTATCTTTCATTTTTGAACAACACAGATCATATCTAAACCTTCTATTCTGCCCCATTTTGAATGATTTTTATCCTAGTCTGAGTCCCTGATTTGAAAGTTTTACCTCTTATTATTATTTTTTTCAACAATAATGAGTTAATACTTTTTTGTCCTTTAGTAAGTAAGGGTTGCATTCCTACACTGTCTCATTTAATCTTCAAAATAATTTTGTAAGGTACCTGTGACCATTATTTTTTGTATTTCACTGAGGCAGAAAGAATTTAAGAGGTCAAACCAACTGGTAGGTGACATGGTTAGAGCTGAGTCGCAGGTTCTCTGTTACACAGTATTACCTGACACAAGGTGGACTTGTTGAACATTCAGAGAATCCAAATAACTCACATTCCATTCTAAGTCAGATTCATGAGACTTTTCTTTCTATATGATTGAACAGAAGTAGAAGTTAAATAAACAGGGAAATAATAAAATATTTGAAGATGAGTTCATTTTTTCAATGCTTATTTATTACACATTTAGTACATACAAAGCACTGTGCTATGCATTGTATGCTGCTGGCCTTGAATATACATTTCAAAACAAATAAGAATTGCTTTTGTGTACTTTGTGTATACCTCCCATCCATCTGTTGCTTGTTCAAAAAGTAGTGTACACCATAAGATTTGGTTGAAAAGGAAAGCAATTAAACTGTTCTGCTAATGGGCTTGGAGACTTTAGTTGAGTGAAATTCAGAACATAGTTTCCAACAGTAATGAAAGATTCATAAAACAATTCTAACTCCCAGATAGAGAAAGAAGACATTTAAAGGAAATAAATAATATGAGCTATAAGTAATGAGTCACCGTTTGTAGAGTGCCTACTATGTGCCAAGATCTTTTCATGGATTATTTATTTAATATTAATAATTATATGAGATTGCTTTTGATATCCTGATTTTATTGTTAACAAAATGAGGTTCAGAAACATTATATTTTCCAAATTGACTCATTGACTGACTGAATCAGGAATTGAATCCTCTTCTGGCAGGGTTCAAATCCTTGCATTTAACCATTTGTACACTAGTTCTAAAACTAAGTACAAAATGGGAATATAAAGACTCCTAAATGAAACATAAAGATCCTTCATTTTTGTTTTCTTCACATTGCAGGTAGATGATTTAGGTACCCTGCTTTTCAGTGAATAAATTTACTTGACTCTTGGTGTATCAATATGATAGAGTATGATGTGTTTACAGTGAAGGATTCTTTTCCCTGAATATGTCAAATTATTTTCTTTGGGGCTGAAGGAAACATCTCTCTCTCTCTCTCTCTCTCTCTCTCTATTTTTTTTTTTTTTTTGCCACTGCACTTATATGGATTAACCAAATGTCATTGTGTAAAACATTGATTTAGTGATGCATGTATTTGTGACCAAATACAAACACCCATACACACACAAATATAAAATATTCAGGTATTTCAGAGTCTAAAATTGCTACTGAGTTAGAGATGATGCAATAAAAATATAATGTTTGTGCCCAAAACATTTATAGTAGAAAATATTAAAAAAATATTTTAGTAACTAGTCAAGAAACAACAAGAGTCTTGCTATTTTATAAAAAAAAAAGAAACTTTTCAATATTTCCCTAAATTTATTTTTTTCAAATAAACAACTTCTGTTTGCTTTTAAATTTTAAGTATTGCCAAGTCACATCAATTGGCAGAAGGAGATTTAGATCCAAGCACATCTACATGATCTTTGCATAAATAATTAACCAAGCATAAGGTACGATAACAATATACAAAGGCTAGATATAATATGGCAATATTATGGGATAAACTGATATTTAAAACCAATACAGTTTTAAGGTATCCTAAAATAAATGCAAACATATTAGGCTAAGTAAATTTAGAACACAATTAAAAACCTGTCTAAATCTATTTACCCCGCAGTTGAGATATTATACAATTGCTTAATTGCATACATGCTCACACACTATTAATATTTCTAAAATATAAATAAACTTCATGTTGTTTGTAACACTTAAAAAGTTTTAAAAATTCATGAAACAATGGTTAGAAAAATTTTACTGAGAAATACTTGACAATCATATATTAAATTAATTAGAGTTTCACATAGATATGTGGTTTATACCTTTAAAATTGATATTAAAATTTATATCTTGGGAAAATAATGTTAAGTTTCCTTAAAAAGTTAAAAATAAGATTCAATAACTTTACTTCTGTCTATATATCCCAAGGAAAATAAATCACTCTCTTGAAGAGGTGTCTTCACCCCTATGTTCATTGCAGCATTATTTAAAATAGCCAAGACATGGAAACAACCTAAGTGGTCATCGACAGATGAATAAATAAAGAAAATGTGGTATAAATATAAAATGAAATATTATTCAACCATAAAAATGAAGGAAATCTTCCCATTTGCAACAACATGGATGGATCTTGAGGGCATTATTCTAAGTAAAATAAGTCAGACGTAGAAAAACAAATATTGTGTGATTTTGCTTATATATGGAATTTAAAAAAAAGAAAAACAGCAACAATAAAAAGAAAATAAAAGCAATAGGTTGGTGGTTGCCAGAGATGGGAAATGGAGGATAGGTTAATGTATCAAAGGATACAAACTACCAGTTCTAAGATCAGTAAGTTCTTGGGATGTAATTAATGTATAACATGATGACTATAGTTACTTCTTAATTGTATACAGAGGGTGCCAAAAAAATGTATACACATTTAAGGAGGAAAACTGTATTAAAATTGTAATAATATATACTGATAACAGGAGATGAATGCAAGTCATATTTGACTTCTGCAATTACAAGAGGTGCTCAAAATGGTTACCATCAGCATCCAGAAACTTCTGATTACAGTAAACTACTGCATGAACAACATTGACCAAAGTGTGCACTTGGATACATGGTATTTGAAAGTTGCTAAGAGAGTAGATTTTAAAGTTTTCTTCACACACACACACACACACACACACACACACACACACACACATTGTAACTATGTGAGGTGATGGATATGTTAACTAAACATTGTGGAAACCATTTTGCAATATATACATATACAAAATTAGTACATTGTGCACCTTAAACTTAGACTATTTTTGTATGTCAATTATAATTCAATAAAGCTGGCAAAAAATTCAGCTTTCTGGGATTTCCTCTCTAAGACTTGAGGGAAAATCAAATTTTGTTCAATCCAATAAATTGCATTGAGTATACACCATATAATGTGTTCAGGGAAATTTAAATGTTAAAAAAGTATTAAAATGATATAAAGAAAGTACCATTTAAAAAATTGTCTCTAACATATAACCCAACTGTAAGCTGAAGCCAACCTGCCCATTAAGATCTATAAAATGAATGGAGTATCTATGCAACTATTTATGGAAAGTCTAATGCTTCCCTGATATTTTACAAGTTCACAGCTGATAGGCTCTCATTGTCACCATTGTTTCAGAGTTCACTCTTCTAATCCATTCATTTTATTGATTGGCTCACCTTTGTTAATGTTTGATTCCTTTATTATACCATATAAAAACAGAGATGGCACTTAGTCGCTTCTCCTAATTTGCCTCCCTTAATGCATTATTTATGCACACGCATACAGGAATTTCATTTACGTGGACAACTTGACTGAATTTCGGTGGAGACAAATGAGGCTAATATACTGATGCAAACTTAAGGGGAAAGTTAGATGTAAAACTCAGTCAGCCTCTCTCTTCTAACTGCTGACCCTCACACATTGCATCTCAACCATTTTACCACCATCCCCCCAAATGGTTCAATTTTATTTAAAAAAAAAAATTGGTAATGTTCTCCAACTCCTGCTAACAATCCTTTTCCAATAGAACTGATATCATTGTAGGTGGTAAAAAACAAAATATTAGGTAGTACCAAGCTGAAGCTTTGACTAGTATTGAATCCCATCATTTTAAAATAAATATTGAAAGAAAGAATTTTCTCATGATGGGATTTAATACTAGTTATATATTAGTTATATATACTAGTTATATATATATATATATATATTAGTTATATATAAACTACTATTAGTTATATAATACTAGTTATATATATATATATATATATATATATATATATATATATATATTAAATTTATTGGGGTGACAATGGTTAGTAAAATTATATAGTGTACATTTCTATAATGTATCACGTTGTTCGCTCATCACCCAAAGTCAGTTCTCCTTCCATCACCATGTAATTGACCCCCTTTACCTCGTCTACCGCCCCTCCCCCCTTACCCTCTGGTAACCACTATACTGTTGTCTGTGTCTATGAGTTTTTGTTTGTTTCTTTGTCTTATTTATTTGTTGCTTTCAGTTTTATATCCCACATATGAGTGAAATTATAGTGTGTTTGACATTTTCTGACTTAGTTCACTTAGCATGATAATCTCAAGATCCATGTTGTTGCAAATAGTAGTATTTCATTTTTTTCTTATGGCCAAGTAATAATTACATTGTATATACGTACCACATCTTCTTTATCCAATCATCTATCGAAAGACACTTTGGTTGTTTCCATATCTTGGCCACTGTGAATAATGCTGCAATGAACACAGGGGTGCATATATCTTTATGGATAAATATTTCAGATTTTTGGGGTACATACCCAAAAGAGGGATTGCTGGGTCGGTTGCATGGTAATTCTAACCTCCATACTGTTTTCCATAGTGGGTGTACCAATCTTCATTCCCACCAACAGTGTATTTCTTTTGAAGTCAAGAGAAAATTATCAGTTTACAGTTATGTCATTAACATTTTCTGCCATTAGATAATAATACTTAAAAAAAAAATGAGAAAACAAGCCTCAGACAAGGGCTCCAGAAGGCAAATGCATCTAGTAAAAACTGAATTTTTTTGTTTTTGTTTCAAATTTCTTCCTTTTGTGGCAATTGAAATTATGTCAGATAAAAGTACTTTACCTTATAAAGAGACAATTCACAAACTGTTAGATATGTTAGATACATAACAATATAGGAAGTATGAGTCCATGGTAGAAATTATAAAGGTTCATGAAATTTAACTTTTGGGGAACACTTGCCTAGAACAAAGACATTAGCTTTTTTTAAAAGAAATTCTGCTTCCAACTGCTAAGTTTTTTGTTTTTTTTTCACCCAGCTATACTTACATGATATGATTTAAAATTATTATTTGTTTTGGGATTTTTAAAAAGCAAGTGTCTGAGGAAACACAATAGAGTATCTGATACTCATCATTGGATAAAAGGAAGTGTGCTGTTTCACTGTGTGTGTTGAAACTTCAACTTTTGCTAATTCTACAAACTCTTCATTGCATTTTTTCCTCTTGAAATAACATTAGATTACATAATATATGATACCTTCAGCAACAGACTGACATAAACAACTATGATTTCATGTGGATTTTTTTAATGTCAGCTCAATGCAAGTGTGGCAGGCTTTATAATACAACTATACCCAGCCATAATTTGAGTGAGATAAACTGATGAGACTCAAAAATGTAACTATTTAAACTTACAGTTAATATGTGATATAACATATAAGTGAGTTGTTAATGAATAAATAATCTCAAATACCAGTTGTCCTTTTTTTATCTTTATTTTTTTTAATTAATAATTATTGGGGTGACAATGGTTTGTGACGTCACACAGAAAAAGTCGAAAACTATATGATTTCACTGATATGTAGGATATAAAAATGAAAGCAGCAAAGGAACGTGACAAACAAATAAAGAAACAAAAACTCATAGACACAGACAACAGTTTAGTGGTTACCAGAGGGTAAGGGGAGAAGGGAGTGGTAGATGAGAGTAAATGGGGTCAAATATATGGTGATGGAAGAAGAACTGACTCTGGGTGGTGAACACACAATGTGATATGTAGTTGATGTACAGTATTGTACATTTGAAACCTATGTAATTTTACTAACCAGTTGTCTAAATGGGGTCTTTTTTAGAAATTGAAATTAAAAATTGAAACTTGATGTTCCACTGCAGACATCTTATAGTATGCACTAAAAGGAATGTACAGATGCACAGTCAGATGGTTTTGAAAATAAAGGAGACAAACACGTTGTCTTTTCTAAATGGGGATCATGACAGTACCACACAAAATCAGCTCAGGGTCCTAAAGAGAAGATAAAACATTTTAAATAGTACAGAAAATATCTGTTCTAGACCTCAAATTACTAAGGTATAAATCATGGGAGAGATGGTTTGGGCCTAGAAAATTCTAAGGACTCCTAATAATAATGGACTTTAAATATAAACAAGAACAACAACAATACAAAAATGTACCCTATTATGGACTCCTTTGGATTGTCGATTTAATGAAGCATAGCATGTGAGAGGTCCACCAAAGGAAATCAAATGCAAAATATGTCTTCAAGAATGAGTAGACTTTCTAAATAAAACCTCTTAGTATTGTGCATTTAAAAATTGCCAAAAACAATGATTCAGGTTTTTATGTAGGCGGTGTTAATGTGAGATCACGAAAGTGAAACAAAATAAATTTTACTTTGCAATAGAACAACTTTGTTTCTGGGTGTCCCAAGTATTTTTTAGGTAACTAAATCTAGCCACTATCTAGTAAATTGGACTAATTCAAATACATATCTGAGCTAATTCAGTTCCACTCTAAGCATATCTAATATTTGTTGTTTCAACCACAGCTTCCAGTCCACCGTAAGTGCAAATATTTGAAAGTAACTAGGGATTGGAGTAGTCAGTTAGCAGGATGGGGCCCCTGTGGAATGACTGTGAAGAATCAGGGAGGAAGAGTTCAAGTTTCTGTCTCTTTTGCCCTCAGCTGCTAATGTCCTTCTAATCTGTTCTCTTGGCACAGATCATCCTTAGCAGTAGTTCTGATGGTGGTACATTTGCCAACGCTCTCAGGTAGAATGAATGGTAATGGGGAAATTTACTTTTTGTATCATGCCTGAGCTTTTTGCCCTCCCAGTTGGATGCCTCTGATGCTTGTCTGACCTTCATTCCACGGATGTTTTCTGAGCATTTCTGAGAAAATTGTAGATACTTTTTATGATTCACTAGGCCATGGGATTCTTGGTGAGCTCAAAGTCTCCTCTTAATTCTAAGTGCCTTGGGCCAGCAGCAATCTTGCTCTAAGGTTTTAACTCACAAGAGACCTAAACTAGTAGTTAAAGCTAAGAAAGATTAGATTGTATTTGCAAACTGGACTAGAAATTATTTTTGAATTTTGAATTTACTAATGTAAGTAATTAAATTGATATGAATTGATATAAATTTACTGGAAAATATCTAGATTATTGGTGCCAGGATTAGTAGGAGTTCAAAAATATAAAAATAGATTCAGTTGCAAAAATTTATTTTTAAAGTCTTAATTTCTTAGTGTCATCTATGTGAAAACCTTAGCATTTATGTTTGGTATAATTTGTAAAGCTGCTGCCATCAAACTTCAATCTGGCCATAGCACATTAGTGTCTCCTTATCTAATTGTTCCCAAACTTCAGTCGTGGGACACTTACATTTCTTTCTTTTTGTCTTTCTCTCCCCAATTCAGTTCTTAACAGCAAGAGGAAGTCAATCTCTTGTCAGATTTACCACCCTGTATCTTATAATGTCTTCATTGTCTCCAATTTTCTATTTCCCCATCTGCAGTTCTTTAATTATTTGTGGTGAATGCAAATGTAAATGTTTACTACAACACATTAACATCCAAATTTGTCCCAATTAACATCCAAATCCTTGACTTTCCCTGTCCTAAACTGAGAATTTAGCATTCTTCTCTAGTCCCTGGCAAATAATGATCCTGGATGTCCAAGTCCTAATAAATGGTGATAGAAGGAATGGCTTGAATAGAATAGTTAAAATTGTAGTACTATGAATTAATAACTGTATCTATCATCCTATCACAAGTTGAAAATGATTATTTTCCTGCTGGAGGTGAAGAAATACTTATATTAGGCAGGAAAGATCTAGCTAATTCCTTCATTACTTAAGATAAAGTTCTTTCCATCAATATCAAAAGCAAGGATATTGTTTGAAAGGATTAAACAGAGGATGATGGTAACTTCTGTTGCTGGGAGTAGAAAGTTACATGCTGTCCTGTGTGATCCTCAGTGATCTCCTCTGATAGTTTGACACAGGTCAAAAGTCAACTCATCCAAAGACATTGTATTAAGTTCTGAAAGAATAACCTGAGTGAAAATTTGCAGGTTAAGAGAAGTCGATGAACATAATTTCCTTTTCGCTTTATTTCCTACTCCCTGGTAAATAGATTTTTTTTTTTCTGTAATTGGATCTGACATTCAAATTTGATTGACACATAATGAAGGCTAAAATGCATATGCTTTACAATGTTTGGATGAAACTTCTTCCCTCCAAGGCTAAAAAGGAGTCAGTGCTAATATATCTCAGGGAAACCAAAGCTAAAGAGGCCTGTTACTGATTTTTTTAAAAATATCACAGCAAAACCCTATCACTAAGAGTCACCTATCTTTGTAGCTGCAGTCTAAGCAATGGTATGAGATAGAACTGAAATCAATTAAATGTCACCAAGAATCTCTATAATCATTGCAGGCTTGCAAATTAAATTTTGAAGTAATTTTTAATAACACTGGTAAATGTTAATTATGCAAAATTAAGTAAACTATAGTAGATTCAAATATTTATGATCAATATATTGATTTAGTTGATGATTATTTTCATAAAAGCTTTTTATCATGCAATATTTAATAGAAGATGGAGATACAAGTATAATGATAACCAAGACAAATGAAATCCAAGCCCTTATGGACATCTACCTATCATCCATCGATCCACCTACCTGTTGCCTACTTACCTATTGACCTGTATCAGTCAGTTATTACTGTGTAACAAAGTGCTCTAAAACTCATTGACATAAAACAATCATTTGCCATCAGACTCTTAGAGCTCTTATATCTGCTGTCGTCTAAAGGTTCGTTAATCTAGGCAGGGCTCTTCTGGGCAACTGCAGATCCAGTGCACAGGCCACTGCAGGCAGTTTACAAGTCCAGATGCAGAAGAAGAAAGGACTTTGTTCCCTGTGTGTGTTATCCCAGTAATATTACATTACCTTGGCAGTAGTAGTTGATTGCGGATTGCAGTTTTTCTGAAACTCTCCAAAGCAGCCTCTCTATGCCTGCTTGGAGACCCCAGAACCAGCTGGTCAAAGTTTCCTCCTCCGAATCCTAAGTTCCACCTGCAGCAGGTTCCCTCTTTTGAACTTTTAAGTCATCATTATCAGGCGAATAGTGCCCCTTCCTCAAGGTTTGTATCTCTGCTCTACAGCATCCCTCTTCAGAGGCCCTAAGGCACAGAACAAACCTTCTCAGGAATTTGGGCTCCACACTCATGAGGGCTTTCCTCCAAGCTTCTTCTTCTTTTTTTAACAATCTCAACGTCTTTCTTTTTTATCCTGCAGCCTTTAAGTATGGTAACTGCTTACCACAGCTATTATCTCCATGATAAAGTAATGTTCCGTTTGCTTTTTAACTAAATTGCCTCCAATAGTTAGTTATAAAGATTAATTTATATCAAAATATCTGTTAAATAACTGGTGTGGTTTTATGTTTCCTGCTTAGATTCTGGTTCACATTTCTTTGGCCAAAGCAAGTCACATCACCAACCAAGCCCAGTATCTGTGCAGTAGGATTATATACTCGTGCTGTGTATTCATTAAGGAATTCAAACTATCACATTATAATCTATCCACTAATCTATTTCCTTCTAGTATTTTTTGCATCTTTGTGTATCCTGATGAGGAAATAATTAAAAATATGTTTGTGTATTGTATGAAATAATTTAACATATCTGCTGATTTATACAGGTGTTTATATTTTCTCTATTTTTCATTTGTGCAAACTTATTATGATAGTAACGATACTTTACATTTATTAAAAGCTTACCAAGTGCAGGCACTGATGTTAATTCCTTATAACAATCTTATGAAAAAGGTACTCTATGACCCCTAATTTTATAATAAGAAAACTGAGCTTGAGAGATGTTAAATAGCCCAAGATTCCACATTTTTATTTGGTATAGCCAGAATTCAGAAACAATGATTTGTTGGCAGAGCCTGTATGCTTAACCACCACAAAACACTGCTTCAAAATGAAACTTCTGGAAGTAAGTCATTTGGTTTTAAGTGTCCATCTAACCCTTTGAGTAATTACATGTTTATCCCATTTATCCATATTCAGAAATGCTATTTTTTAATAAAAATTATCTGTGTGGAAACCATTTGTTTTCCTGTGTACCAGAGAGAACAGGGAACATACCTTGACTTACTTACTGAGCACTCACAGTAAGTGATGGTTTTGTGTGTTTTTGTGTGTGTGTGTACACATGCAGCTAATCATACTGGATTCTTTTAAGCATGTATCGTTAAAAAAGATCTTTGAAAGTCACAAGATGTTTCTCATCATGATTTTAAATTAAATTTGGAAACTTTTAACTTAGACAATATTTAAAATATATAAATATTGTAAATTTCCATATGTTAAAATTTAAACACCATTCAAGGAAATTTTTTTATGGGGTAGAGGGAACTAAACATGTTATATGCCTTCTTAAGCATAATGTGATATTTGACTGTCTTTTTCTTTACACAGTATTAAGTTTTTAGTTCTTTTTTCCCCCCATCCAGACAAAGGTCAATATGTCTTTATTATTACTGTGTGTGTGTGTGTCTGTGTGCCTGTTTGTGTGTGCGCATGCAAGCGTGTATTTGTGTGTGATCACCAATGGTTTGCTTTTTGTCATTTTGGAATGTCAGGTAAAAAGGAAATGACAGTAGCAGACAAACTATTATATGTGTACCAGAGAGTACACAGAAACTGGCATCGACTTATTCACTGAATCTCTACAGTGAGCGACATAAATCAAAACTCCCCATGACAGTAGAGAAAGGCCAGTACGTTTTGGCAGAAAGATGATATAGGTATAGCTTTCAGAGAATAAAATAAACTTCTTTCCATGGTGCCATCTACAGTAACTGCAAGGAGCTTGCAATTCTGCTGCTTCATAATGAGAATTTCTCATAAGTTACAGGGACCTTTACAATGTTAATCGAGTTGATAATGGGTGCTAAACACTTAAGATGGACTGATGAAAAGATTGGTTTACATGCACCACTTATGAATAGAAATAAGTGGGTGTGACATAATTTTTATTATAATTAATGGTTGTTATTGCAAAAATTGAATGATATTTTTTCTTAAAGGGAAAAGATAATGAAGTCTGCCCCTTGCCAAAAATGTAGTCTTTTCTCACCAAGTTTTGTAAATGGAGCTAATCTTGTGGACTTATTATGTACAGAGTGTTGTATATAAAGTGTTACAGAATATACAATTGTAAATAACACATAATTTTCCCTCATGGTAAAAAAAGAACAAATCATTATAAAACAGTATAGGTCAAAGTTCTAAATACGCATAAAAAGATGAAAAGATTCAAAACGTGGGGGAAGTATATTTATTTGGTTGTAATCCTGGGGAAAGATTTTCTGTCTTTATTTTGGGTACATAAAGGTAAGTAGAAGTAGCATAATTGTATCTGACAGGATATCACAATATCACTGGTCTTTACTTAGTTTGAGCAACCTTATATACACTATTACGGACTTCAGTGCTCATTTTCACTTATGTTATGGCAAAATCAGGTAGCGCACTTTTTTCAAGTCAAATTTATTTCACTCAAATTTAGAGGTAAATTGAATGGATGTAGCGTAAGAATTTTTAGAAATCTTTAATAGGGTATAATTCATTCTGTTTTATCTTATCCTGAGATTCTATGAAATCACCTAGAAATCTTGTGGGAATTTTGGAATCACTCCATTTAATCAAAAAGAAGTCTAATCCTCTAAGGTACTTCCAGTTCCAAATTGACATGTTACCATAATTTTGGCTGGGGCCATGTACCCAAAAACCACACTGCTAAAAGAGCCGGATTTGGAGGGCAGTCGGTGACCACAGGATGGCCATGGGGTTTGAAAATTAATCTGGGGAACGTAATTTAGTGGTTACCAGAGGGTAAGGGGGTTGGGGGGTGGGAGATGAGGGTAAGGGGGATCAAATATATGGTGATGGAAGGGGAACTGACTCTGGGTGGTGAACACACAGTGTAATTTATAGATGATGTGATACAGAATTGCACACCTGAAATCTATGTAATTTTACTAACAATTGTCACCCCAATAAATTTAAAAAATAAAATTAAAGAAAAAAAAAGAGCCGGATTTATGGTAGTTTTCTGCCATAGCAATCTGCACCATACTAGTTTTCTACGATAGTAACCTAGGTAATGCTACTTAAATAAATAAATAAATAAATAAATAAATGAATGAATAAATAAATAAATAAGGGAAAAAAGAATACATAAAATTTATAGTTTGCCTGCTTCAACCCACGTCTTATTCTTTGGGAATTAAACTCTTTGTACATCTGGTTGAAGGGTGAGTCTGAGAGCAATGTCATATCTCATCATCCACTTTTTTATAGTCATACATAATTTATTGTTTTAAATGTGACCATCTGATCCAAGGGAAATTATTTAATTGCTAGTCAACAACCAATGCAGTTACCTCTTTGGGGAAATTTAACTAAATAGTACTAATATACCAAGTTAGTGAATTGTAGTAGATAATATCCCATTAGTATCAAAACATCACAGTGAAAGTCTAAAAATTGATTTTACCAAAACTCTTACAATTGCCTTAAATCACATTTTTCCTGAGGCCTGTTGTGTGTGCTTATTTACAATAATTTTTTCCTTTTTGAGCTAGTTTGGTACCAGTGCGCTGAAAACAAATTCATTCTAGTAAAAACAATAAATGGGTGAAAAAAAATAGCTTCACCTAGAAAATTAGATAGTTCTAATTTATTATTTCTATGATCCTTAGCAGCTATGTACATTACGTTCATTGGAGTTGAAAAATCAAAAGCAGTTATAAGCACTGGTATCGTTTGAAATAAAGAATAAAGAAATATGTAATTTTATATACACATATAATTTTATATGTGTGTGTTTAATGTTTTTATGCTGTCTTACCTTCTTGGATATTAGTGTAATGATAATCTCTCCTCTCTAGTGGAATATGGGATATTGGTAGTCCCTGGAATTTCATAGCAAAAGTTACATCAGCTGGCAGCATCCTGGAATAAGTGTTTATGGAAAACAGTGGTTTAAGTCACCAAATAACTGCTACACTATATTTCTGTGGTAGGAATTATAACTACATATACACCAAATTCTTCTTCTGATTGTACTGGAGAATTCACAACAACAATAAAATGACAAGTTCAGGCCTTCAAATATTCAGTTCAGGACACAGTTAAGGAAAATGCTTCTATAGTTTCTCCAAAAACATATTATATATCTCTTGTAACAAAAGAGCCAATGTTTCTGAAACTGATTCCAAAGTTTGATTCTGAAAGACATAATTACAAATAAGTGGAATCTGGATCTTCTGAAGGTCTTTTGTTGATTGGGAAATAGTGACATCCTGAAGATTATACTGGGACATTTGGGAGGCTTTGGATGAATCTGGGTAGGTTGAGTGCCCAAATCTTAAAGATTCTTCCTTACCAGTTTTCTTCCTTCTAGGGAGTCTATTCTCCTTTTATTTGAGGATTCCGTACTGTCTTCACCTGAAACACTCACTATTCTTCAAAATATCCGTTTTATCACTTATTATTAGTCCCAGAACTATCATTAGAATTAGATTTATGAATTCAAAAGGAAATGAGCCCAAAGTCTGAACTTGACAAAGGTACCATTTCCATTGAAAGAAAAGCAATGTCTTAATGCTTTATGTCAGCCAAAATATGGGGCAACGTGAATGGAAATTAATTAAATAATTTATAAGTTCCAAAAACAGTCAAGAGGGAAATTAAACCAAAGTGCCCTGCACTTAACAATAAGGTCACACATACTAGAGATTTTAGATTAAATGTGTTAATTGGTTTATTGTGCTTGGATGAATAACCAAAACCTAACCTAAATGGTGTCCTATTTTAAATGAATTAGAAGTACTGTAACTTTCTTGATATAATATCCATGAAGAAATCTCAAGTCTAAAAGATATAGGGATGTTACAGTAAACTTATATTTTATAATATCTCTTGGGAGGTCTTAAAGGACGTTCATACGTTTGTGTCACCAAAGCACTGAAAATTTATTTGTAAGGGAAGCACCAGTGTTCTTGAAGAGTTTTGCGTTGGATGTCTTTCTCAGGTGGGGATAACAAAGGGAAAATTGGCTCCTTTGTATTAACGGGCATGTCAGTATTCCAGATTAGGAGAAACCAAATTACAGCCCTTGTAGTCAGTGATTTAACAGCCACGTTGTCACTGAAATGGGCAGTAGAGATGGTAGAGTAATAATAATAATTTTCACTTTAAGTACCTCTGGTAATAGCAAATTGATCGTGGCGATTCTAGCACTGAACTAAATGAGCATCATACTGAAATGTTATGTCATGTTTTAAAAATGAGAGCAAAACAACAGAAATCCTCCATCTGGAGACCTTATTTGAGCTATCATATTGGAGAGGGGAGGCCCTTTGTCATAGACCCAGATCCCTTAAATACAGAGTAGGCTGAATCTCTAGATTAAAAAACACTGTAACACTGCCACAAATTTATATTGTAACTCATCTTTCTAGTTTTTATCAAACAAGTGTGCTGTTTTGACTTGTATTTTAAAAAGTATACTGCTGTGACTTATTCTGTTAGGTTGCTAGTTTTGACTGAAGTGAGAGCAAATTCAGGCTGAATGGATAGTTGTTACTCCACTTGGCCTATGATCTAGTAAATCTAATAGTACATAAAATATCTGTACAAATAGGGAAACTGTACGAACCCTCTAATAATTCATACAAGGAGAAAAATAGACAAATATCTAGGGTTTGAAAGTAAAACCATGCTTTTTTCTGAAAATAACAGCTCTTATTTATTTATTTTTAAGCCCCAACTTTACTACTGGACCCTGAGTAGAAACTGAATGGGACTTCTCACCTAATCATATGGTCTCAGCTATGCAACATAATTAAATGTATTCAGATCAATAAATCCTTAGAGTCAGGCGTTTACAGATTCTGATACTGAAACCAGAGGCCAAACGCATCCAGGGCTCGTGCTGCCTGAGCCACTCAGCCAATAGACAGACACAGGAATTGGGTCCTAGAATAAGTGTTTATTATCAGAGCACTGGTGGTCTGAGAAGGCATCAGGTTAACACCTCCAAAAACTGCCTTCACAGTCTCCGACCAGCCTGGGATATTTAAGGGAAAATATGAGCATTCCTCCAGAGGCCACGTGATGGTTCCAGGGGTCAGCATGGAGTCTTCCCTCTGGCAATATGGCTCTTATGACTTGTAAGCAAGCATAAGTTTCAGGGTAATTATCTAAAGCAGGGAACTGGGATAGGGGACATCCTAAACTCAGGAACTGGGACGGGACATTCCAAGCTCAAACTGCAGGGAGGGGGTTGATCAAGTTTCAAGCTCTAGGGCAGGGAGAGGTGAGGACTCTTTTGTGGGGGTCCCAACCAAACCCTCTTTCAATACTATGAATAAGTTACATGATCAGGTATTCAGATTCTCATGGGACCTAATTCTGCTGTATTGTTACCATTCCTTCAATCCAAATCTACAGCCTGATAGGGAGTTTCATGGAAACAATTGGGAGAGAAAACAGAGAGAGAGAGAGAGAGAGAGAGAGAGAGAGAGAGAGAGAGAGAAAGAGAGAGAGAGAGAGAGAAATTTATTAATGTATTATGAGGAATTGGTTCATGTGATTATGGAGGCTGAGATGTCCCAAGATCTGCAGTTGACAAACTGGAGATCTACAAGAATTGATGTCATTCCAGTTCAAGAGCTGGTAAATTCAAGACCCAAGAAGAGCTGAGAGGAGGCTTCAGTTTGAATCAGAAAGCAGGAAAATCCTGCTCATGCAGTCAGGCAGGAAGAGTTCCAGTTATTCATGGGAGGGTCAGCCCTTTTCTATTGAGGCCTTTAATGGATTGGGCGAGGCCTACCCACATTAGGAAGAACAATCTGCTTTACTCAGTTCACTGACTCAAATGTTCATCTCATCCACAACCACCATAACCAAAACATCCAGAATAATGTTTGACCAAATATCTGGATACCCCATGGTCCAGTCAAGTTGATATGCAATTAATCATCACAGACCTGAAGGATAATAGTGAAGAAAAATTCTCTCAGTGAACATGGCACTTGGTTGCACACTCTGCGTAGAAAAACAACGGGCTGCAGGTACAGACAACATCAATTTACTGGCATTAACAATCAGGGGCACCAACTAATGATTCATCCAGTGACAAGAACCTTAGCAGCAGTTAAACAATTAGAGAAAGATTTGGTTAAGAAGATCAAGGAGGAATGTCTAAGAATTGGTGAAGAATGTAAATATATTTGTTACCCTATGTAAATGTTTTCAAAAGAATACTGCTGTGGAGGGGACTTGCAGCAATCAGGTGAGATAAAATTTGTCATTCTGTGGATTTCAGTCAGCCTCTTTACCTGTCACCTAATACTTACTCAGTAGGCTCATTAACAAACTGACAATAAATGGTGATATAGAACTGATTTAGCCTCAAATAGCCTTTCCTCACTAGAATAAATCTGGCTGTTTCCACTGCTCAATGACCAAATGCCTACAAAGGAGGCATTTACTATACAAACGAAGAATGCTACATATAGTATACATGTTTCTGGTGGGAAGAGTGGCAATAATTTCTGGTGGCAGTTTAATGAATTTTTACCCTTTGAGTCACAAAGAGGACAGCAATTTACCCCATTGGCATTGCCACTTACTCTAGATAAGCATTTCCATGCTCTGCTCCTAATTTTTCTGTCCTCATTCTCATCCATAGATTTACAGAATGCACTACTTGCTACCTTGATATCCCACACTATGTTGCTTCTGAACAACGCATTTACTTTACAGTGAAGCAATAGACTCATACTCAAGGAAATAATTCACCTGACTGTATACCTCATCACCTAGCAGCAATTGTTCCAGGCATATAGTGGAATGGCTTATAGAAGACTTAATTATGGTGTTTTCTGCATAACAACACTTGTGATTGGAGAAGTGTTCTAAAAAAAAATAGGTTATGCTATGATAACTTTAAATGGTGTCTTCTCACTCTCAGCCAGAACACAGATTAGAGAATCAATAGTGGAAACTGAGAGTGACTCCTTTCATTATAAACCTAAGAACACCGTCAAAAAGTTTTGTGTTTTTTTTTGTGGTTTCCCCTCCCTATAACTTACTGCTTTGATGGTTGAAAAGTCTTTATTCACAGTGGAGAAATACTTTTACAAAGGAACAATTATGGTCTCAATGAACTAGAAATTGAGAAAACTACCTTACTCTTGTGGGCTCCTAATGCAACAGAACCACCAGGTAAAGGCTGATTGTCTGCAGTTATAATCCTAATTATTGAAGGAGCAATGGCATTTTTGGTACACAATGGAAGACAGAGAAGTGTATGTTTGTCAACCAGTGGATTCTCTGAGGTGCTTCTTAATATTTCTGATGTAGAATATTTTCTTTGTGCTGGGACTGTGTCTCGTGAAACCGAAGAATGGAAGCATGGACTAAGGAGAGGCGAGGAGTTGTAAAAGAGGATACTTTATTAAAAGTAAAGAGTAAAGAAAGAGTCGCAGCTCTCAGAATGAGATGGGGTCCCAACAGTGTTGCCCAGTGACTGAAGCAAAAGTTCTTACTTTTATACCTTCCCTTGCCTGCTTGGGGAAGGGGGCTGGAGCCTTCTAATGGAATTCATCTATCAGGTTTGTCCTGTTTGCCCACCTGAATGGCATTAACGAACCCATTTCTATCTGTCAGATCTGTTCCCTTTTCTGGCCAAAAGGGATTTATAAAATAATTTATTAACCTCAAGGCACAGTCTCATATCTTTGTCCTGGAGTGAAGGAGGCATTCCAGAACCTGGAGTTTCAGGATATGGCTGCCTTTTGTTGATTCCAGCAGGGACCTCCCTGTTTACCTAACAACGTGCTAACTAACCTGTCTCATTTCCACATCTAATGGTAAACAATAAGAAAATACTACAGCAATCAAACACAGGGAAGATCAGACACTTTAGGAATAAAAGTTTGAATCACCCTGCTAGGCAGAACATCAGAAACTTTTAAGTTACTGACTGCGTACAAATGGAATATAGAATGGAAAGTGAAAGCAGGAAATTTTAAACAGCAAGTTAATACCCGTTGTAAATTGAGGACTAAATAAATATGCATATGTTCTTCATTGTTTTACATCTTACTGTTACCAGAGAGTGGGCCCTTCTAGGTGCCATATCTAAGTTCTTGGCATCTTGAGCAAAGAATTGAATGAGATACCCAGGTCAAGTAGTGAAAAAGCAGTTTATTAGAAGAAAAAGTACACTTCAAAGAGGTAAAAGTGGGCCTGAGCTGAAAGCAGTGGCTCAAGGCCATTATTAGAAGAGCAAGTACACTCCAAAGGGTTTGGAGCAGGCCCCAAGCAAAAGCAAGGCTCAAGAAGGAGGCAGCGGCTCGCAGGATCCTGGGGGTTTTATCTGGGACGGGCTGTTCCTCTCCAGGTGTGGGACTAGTTGATTGATTACCTGTGATTAACAGGAGGCTATCACCTTATCTCTTCAGACTGTGCAGTGTTCTCTGCAGTTTGAAATTGTTAACTACAAGCTGATGGCCCTCCCCACCTACACCTGAGCTGATAGTTTTGGCGGGATCTGCAGCTTGAATCTATTTGCTAGCCACAGTATTAAAGTTATTTCCTCTGGCTTTGTTTTGGTCTCCACTTTAATCTCCTCCACCACGGCCATGTCCCTGACTGCTTATGTTTTTTTTTTTTCTATCTCATTATCAATTGCCTTTTAAAAAACTTTCTCTTTCCCCAAACTTTACTACGTAAAGTGTGTTGATGAAGGTGAGCTTTTTATTCAGTGTTTAGTTTACAGGATATAGGAGGGTGCCTGTGACTGAACCATAATAGAAAAGGAACACCATCTAGTGCCACACATAATGCTTGATGGGAGTTTGGGGAAAGAGCAAATACATTGTTGCTAGTCACACCCTGTTAGGCCGTCATGTGATACCTGGTCTTGCCATTGCTGTTTGAGAGATAAGCTTGAGCAGAAGGTTATGTATTTGTGCTGAGGAACCGAATAGAAGGATTGTGCCAGACTGATTGTCGGTGCTCACAACAATTCTCGCCACATACTATGCTCTCTCTTACAGCCTAGAAGCTGATGTCTGGAAAACAAATTTCCCAGAATTCTTTGTGGCAGGGCTTTTGTTTCGATGATAATAACAGGGGTGACTCTTGTTAGATCTGGAAGGCAGTAGTGAAGCACAGTTCTATTCTTCCTCTTGCAGAGGCAGGCAAAAGCATGTTTGGTGAATGTGAGAATTTTTTTAGTGTCTACTGACCATTGCCCCTAAAGATCATTCTTTTGAGTGCTGCAGCCAGCACCACAGTGAACATCAGCAGTGATTTTCCTGTACGTTTGAGGTGGGTTGGAAATAGCAACTTCATAAGTACTCAAACGTTAGCAACAGACCTTTACTCCCCAGTCTTTTCAACAGATTTGGTGGCTTTCTTTGACTTTTACTCCCCAGTTCTTTCAACAGATTTGTAAACACTTAATTTGCTGTCCTAAACTCCAGACTGCTTAGTGTTTAAAGAGCTTTATGTTATTCTGATAGAACTGTCAATAATATAATTTTAGTGAATGAGGATGTATAAAGATCTAGAAAGTAATACTAAAAGGACTTCTATGCTTCTTTAAATATTACTATCAATATGACAAAATAGTTGCTAATATATATAAAAAGGGGCTCATATTACCAAAGAATTAATATCAATAAATAAAAAGGTAAATATCTACAGAGAAATTAGACAACAGCTATTAATAATTAATACTAAAAATTATATATGACCATTGTCTCCCGCCAATTTCTTCTCAGAAAACCCAACTCAAAAACATTGCAAAAATAAATAGAGAGGAATAGGAAAAACATTCATGTAATACTTCTGTAAGAAAATGTTAGAGAGGGAATAGGAAAATTTCCTATAGAAAAATAACACACGGAAGAAAACTGAGACCAGAAGCAGATTAAAATTTCAACGCAATAGTCCAAAATTAATTACAAACATGTTAAGGATCCAATCAAAACTTTAATGAAAAGCAGTACAAACTCAGGGAAAAAGTGGTCAGTGATGAGATGAATAAATAGGAAAAAAGGAAACTGAATCGTAGGGTATAAAAAGGAGTGGAATAAGGAAAATTAACAAAAGGAAACCAACTTACAATGATTAGTGAATAGCTAGTGATAAAGAAAATAGGAACCACAGATACAGTGTATGAGAAGTTGAACTTGTGATGGAGAAAATCAAAGCAATGGAACACAAATGCACTGAAACATATACTAGTATAGTTATTGTATTTATAAGAAAAGAATCTATTTGGCTTCTAGGTGAAAAGATTATGTCACTTTCAAGGGAAAGGAAATCAGATAGGCAGATTAAAAATGAAGGTCCAGAAAATCAGTCTGCTACAATATTTATTGCCAGAAAATAATAAATCAACACTTATAAAAGACTCAAAGGAAGAAAATGAGATACAAGGATCTTATATCTAGCAAAGTTGTCTTCTAAGAATAAAGTATATAGACCAAACTATACTGAATGTAAAATAGCAGCATATATATTTTTTACATGAACCTATTTTGAAGAAAAGCTACAGTCAGCTAAGGAGTGATTGGGAAAACACTGACAAAGGACTAGCAGTGAGAATTTAATATATTCAAGTAAAAACCAAATTGATAGAAAATGAGACAGGAATAAGAATAATAAGATAAGCTATAAATATTATATATCTGACAATGTCAAAATGAATAACTAAAAAATGAAAAGAGAAATTAATTTGGATATTGATATAATCCTTTTTATAGCCTTATTACAATAGCTTGCAGTCAAAGGACATCTTGTAAAATGACAAATTCAGTGACAAAATTGTACAGACTTCATACAAAGATCAACACTAGGAAGATAATACTATTGATTAAAATGGAGTGGTGGAGAACAGGGACAGAATGAGAGAGGAAGAGGATGCAAGATTCTTTTTCTTTTTCTCATAAAAAGTAATTTTTAAAAAGGATGTCTAAGTGTTTTATACAAAAATCTTATAAAGTTAACCACTTAAAAACTTTCCAAAATATCAGAAAATCCACTATAAAAGCAAAGAAAAATATAGCATAATGCAATATATATATATATATATATATATATATATATATATACACACACACACACACATAATCACAAATATGTACAAAATCTGAAATAACATATTACATTAGAGTCAAGAAAAAGAAGTAGGAGGAAAAGGAAGAGAGGAGAGGGAGGAGAAGAAAGAGTAGAGAAGTTTCATAAATATAATTTATTATACTTGGGCTTAGACCAATAGTAAGGAATAATTCAACATAGCATTTATTTTCCAAGACTTATAGGGAAAGTTTTCTTTGTTGCAAACACTGTTAAATGTATCCCCAAGTAAGTGCACTATTTGAGGCAGAATTATAGATATAATACAAGTGAATACTGAAGGATCTGTATCAATGATGAGTTTGAGGAATTAAACATATTTTACCTTAATATAGTCTCCCTAGAGTTAATTATTTAGTAAGTACTTTATCATTATCAAAACGAAGAAGAGTTACTGGATTGGGAAAAGGCAAGGAAAGCAATTAGTTGTATATGATTATTTAAAAAAAGGGAGTGAGTGATGGCAAGGTGTGAAGGTATATTTTATTTTAATTATTTTAACATATCTGATTAGAGTCTATAATCTTTTTAATGGTTTAAAATGCAGTAGAATATTAGTGCGTGTAAAGGCAGGATTTTTGTTTGCCTGTTTGTTTTGTTTCCATACTTCACTGCTTTCTTCCTAGTACCTAACACCATACTTGATATATGGTAGGTGTTCACTAATAGTTGCTGAATGAAAGATCATTTTAGAGAAGCACATGGATAGCACTATACCTTTTCTTGTTTCCAAAGCAAAAGGGAAAGAAAACATCTAGTTAAAAATTTTGTTTGTTTCTGATCATTTTTTCCATCACATGAAAACACAGGCATTTGTGAAATCATCATGAGTAAGCATTTCATAAAGAATAATACACATAGCCGTAAATATATAGAAAAAAATTATAACTATTGTTTACACAAATGGAAAAAATTAGCACTATTATGAGTAATATTTCTCCTAAAAAATTGGAAAAAATAGTAACCTGTGTGCAATAAATTATTGTTGACAATCGCTAAAACTTGGAAAAATAGTCATGTTTTCTCATATTCTTGAGGCTTTTGACATGTGTTGCTAAGTTGCCTGTTTATCTATTTATATGCTTATAAGCAGTAAGTGAAAGGGCCTGCCTCACCACATGCATTCCCTTGGCAATTATAAATTGTTGTGAATTTGTAAAAAATCATTTTCAGATGCTACTGTTAAGTAAATGGTATCTGGTCATAAGGTGATCACATTTGATATTGGACTTCTGAAATGTAATTATTGATCATTGTATTTCCTCCTTTGGAAGTTTCTAGTCATACTGCTTTTTTTTTTCCCTATTTCTCTATTAATATTCTCCAGTAGACACTTTATCTCTTTGTAGTTTAAGTATATCAACACTATAACTGTTATTTGAAAAATCTTATTCTTTTACATTTTTTGCCTTAGTCTGTTTTAACTGTTATTTTTTTTCCCCAGTTATAGTTGACATACAATATTATATTAGTTTCAGGTGTATAGTATGGTGCTTAGACATTTATATAATTTATGCAGTGATCTTTCGGATTAGTCTAGTACTCACCTGGCACTATACACAATTGGTGCAATATTATTGATTATATTCTCTATGTTGTACTTTATATCCCTGTTGACTATTTTCTTATAGATTTTATGATTTTTTTGACATACAGAGCTCTTATATTTTTATTTTCTCTGTCAGTCTATTTTTTTTATATGTGGGATTCTCACATATCTCTCAAAAAATCAAATATATTTTCTAGTTATTATAATTTTTCATTAAAATTAAATATTTAAATCATATCTTATTTTAATATATACCATGAAGTAAACATAGTTAATGTTTTAAATAAGCTGTTCATTCCTTCAGCATTATATTGAAACAAATGGATTCTTTACCTACTATGTCAAAGGTTGAATACCTCCTTTAGCTTGGATTTCTTTTGGGACGTTTTTTAGTGTTCCATTGATCCATTTTATTGGGAGTATATAGTCGAATTACCACCATTCTTTTTATTGATTTTTTAATGATTTATAGATAAAATATTAAATTGATATTTGCTACATACCATATACGGTTATTATATTATAATACCATATAATATTATATGGTTATTATATTCACTGGTTTAAAATTTATACATATATATACGTATATACGTGTGTGTATATATATATATATACCTATATATATGTGTGTGTGTGTATATATATATATATATATATATATATATATATATATATAAAGTGCAGTATTTGATGCACTTCTCACTTTCATCTTATCTTTATCCACCTTGTGGCAACATCACTTTTATTATTTTAATGTTTCTTTATACAAATGAAGAAAATAAGAATATATACTTGTATTTCTTCCTTTCTTCTAAAAAAAGGGAGTATAGTCTAGAACGTGTTCTTAAGGTAACTTAACAGTACAATCTATGTTTTTTCCTATTATGTCTGTATGTTTAAACCAAAGTTTATTTAACTTGTTTCTATTTATGCAAACTTTAGTAGTTTCTAGTCTTCTAATGTTACAAAAATGCAACAGAGAAAAACTTTACAAATTGACTTTCTTTTTTCTTTTGTTATTAGTTTCAGGTGTACAAAGCAACATAATAGTTAGAAATTTACACCCCTCACAAAGTGATAACCCCCCTCCTCCAAGCTACTACCCCTCTGACATCTTATATGGCTGTTATAATTCCATTGACTATCTTCTTTATGCTATATTCCACCTCCCATGACTATATATAATCACAGGGATATATATATATTATATATATAATATATATATAATATATATAATGTATATGTAATATACATTATATATATTATCAACTATATATTATCATATATGTCAACTATATGCATATTATATATATAATATGTATAATATATATATAATATATATATAATTATAGTCGACATACAATATTATTCTACATCAACTTCAGGTGTACAGTTCAGTGATCAGGCATCTACACAGTCTATGACGAGTTCCCCATGATAAGTCCAGTACCCATCTGACACCTTATATAATCTTTAAAACATTGTTGATTATATTTCCCATACTGTATTTCATATCCCCATGACTATATTGTGTCTACTAATTTGCACTTTCTATTCAAATGGACTTTATTCTTGTTCAGATGTTTTTTTAAAGAAGTATTGACATGTTAAATTTTTGATTACTTAGTCTAACGTATCTTATGTTTTGTATCCCACAGCTCTCCATGGCTTATCTGGTAGCTATGCTACCTGAGAAAACTGTCTTCAATGGTGACTTGAGGAAAATACACATGGGGAATTTACTCCTGCTCTTAACTGCCTCTGCTCATAAATAATACTTGTCATCTTCTTTCATAGTCCATTGGCTGAAATCAAGCATATAACTGGTAACCCTGCATTACAGAATAGGTTGAAAAAATCTTGAAGTACATGACATACGCAAGATTTGGTGAACGTTGTTTTCTCTGGCATAGTTAAACCTACTAGTACCAAATAATAATTTGTTTATTTTTCCCATACCTTCAACCCTGCAAAAGAGAAGTAAATAAACCACCATCCAGTCATTGCACCAAGGTAAAGTTCAATATATTGATCAACGTATTAGGATAAAACAGGTGGAACATTCAAAAATAAATAATTGAAGAAAAAAGATATAATTACAGAGAGTTATACAAAGTAGTATTTACAAAGGAGTTGGCAGGATTAAAGGAAGCCTAATGGGATGATGAAGCATCCTGAATTTGAAGCAGTAGAAAGCAATCAACACCCTTAGATCTGAAGGGTAGGGAGGGAATGGCTATTGGAATGGTTATTAGATTGGTCTTAGAAGTACAGTGGTGTGGTGCTTGACAGAAGCTGGGGACACTAGTAGAGAAACGTGTTAAAAAAAATCCTCAGCAGACAGGAACATAGAGGAATAAGGAATCTTATCTCTCTCTCTCTCTCTCTCTCTCTCTCTCTCTATTTCTCTCTCCCCGTCCCCCTCACTCCCTCTAATATCTGACCCATTGGCTGAACACAACTGGCCAGCAAAAGGTCAAAACAAAACAAACAAAAAAACCCAAAACAGAGTGATAAAGTCCACAGATAAAGTCTGCTTTTGCTGCACATACAGAACAGGATGGAGAAAGGTGGCAAGTAAATCTAAAGTGAGCAAATGGAAAATATGCAAGGAATCACAAAAGCTCAGGTGATGTCATGCAGCTTCTTCATGAGTACAAATGTGGTTCCTTTAAGTCAGGAGACCAGTGAACTACATGAGAAGATGTCAGCCCATCATTTTACCTCAAACGTATACAAAAAATGTACAATGGTAGGTCTAATGCAGGATAACCTGACTCAGAAAGGCAAAAATGGACAAATACATCAGAATTTCCGTAAAAATTATGAAATTTCTGCTAGGAAGACATAGCAAAATCGGTCCATCCTAGGGAGTTCTAATTGCTCCCCAGCAAAAGTGCTAGAAATTGTATAAAGCAAACACCTCAACAATTGAGTCTCTGAGTAGTGTAAGTGCCTGACATTAAGCTTTTTGATTATAGTGTAAGTGGCTGATATTAAGCTTTTAATTGCTGAGGCATCCATATTGAAAGATATCCATGTTAAATAAACATACTGCCAGCTGTGTGGCACAGCCACTGTCTAAACAACCAGTAAGAAGTTAGGTTGCCAAAGGACTACCAATGACGTAACTCTTCCCAGGATTTAATTGGAGTAAGCCCTGAGTCTGCTTTCTGAGAGGCCTTACCTCTCCATCTATTTTCATTGCTCCCTGGCTCCACCCTGTGGAAGATTCTTCCCATTTCTTCTCTTTTTTTTTTTCTTTCTTTCTTTTTTTTTTTTTTTTAAAGTAATGTTTATTGGAGAGACAATTGTTAGTAAAGTTACATAGATTTCAGGTGTACAATTCTGTAATACATCATCTATATATCACATTGTGTGTTCACCACCCAGAGTCAGTTCTCCTTCCATCACTATATATTTGATCCCTTTTACCCACATCAACCACCTCCCACCCCCCTTATCTTCTGGTAACCACTAAACTATTTTCTGTGTCTATGAGTTTTTGTTTCTTCATTTGTTTGTCTTGTTCCTTTGTTATTTTCAGTTTTATATACCACATATCAGTGAAACCACGTAGTTCTCTACTTTTTCTGTCTACTTGTTTCCCTTAGCATAATAATCTCAAAATCCATCCATGTTGTTGCAAATGGCACTATTTCATCTTTTCTTATGGCTTATATATACCATAACTTCTTTATCCAATCATCTATCGAAGGACACTTTTGTTGTTTCAATGTCTTGGACACTGTAATAAAGCTGCAATGAACATTGGAGGACATATATCTTTACGGATAAATATTTTCAGATTTTTTGTGTAGAGACCCAGGAGAGGGATTGCTGGATGATATGGTAATTCTATTCTTATTTTTTGAGGAACCTCCACACTGCTTTCCACAGTGGCTGCACCAATCTGCATTCCCACCAACAGTGTATGAGGGTTCCTTTTTGTCAACAGCCTCTCCAACATTTGTTATTATTTGTCTTGTTGGTGATACCCATTCTAACTGATGTGAGGTGATATCTCATTGTGGCTTTTATTTGCATTTCTATGTTGATTTGAGAGCCCAGAAATAAACCCACATAAATATAGACAGATAGTTTTCGACAAAGAAGCCTAAAACATACAATGGAGAAAAGGCAGCCTATCCAATAAATGGTGCTGGGAGAATCAGAAAGCCTCGTGCAAAAGAATGAAACTAGACTGCTATCAGTCACTATGTACCAAAATTAATTCAAAATGGATCAAAGATCTAAACATAAGACCTGAAACAAGAAACTCCAAAGAAGAAAACATAGATACTAAACTTATGGACCTTGGTTTCAAAGAGGATTTTATGAATTTGACTTTAAAGGCAAAGGAAGTAAAAGCTAAAATAAATGAATGAGACTATATCAAACTGAAAAGCTTCTGCACAGCGAAAGAAACCATCAACAAAATAAAGAGGCAACCAACCGAATGGGAGAAAGTTTTTTCAAACAGTGTCTCCGATAAGGGGCTAATATCCAAAATATATAAGGAGCTCATACAACTCAACAACAACAACAAAAAACTAACAATCCCATTTCTTTATCATTCCTAGCCACATCTGGCAAGAACTTTAGGCAATATGCCCTCCTTGGGGGCTACAGAGATTTGTCAACCTTTGTCTGCCCTTTGAAATATTAAGACTCTTTTTATTTTTAATGTCGTAATCAGTCACATGCTTCTTAGACTAGATTTAAGCTTTCATTGGCAGTATGAATTGCTCAGAAAATTCTTTCACTTTTATTGGGTTTATTTTTATTTATGTTTTCCTTTATTGCGTTTAATTTTTTTCTCAAAATTAATTAATTAATTAATTTATTTATTTATTATGTAAGATTTCCTAACAGGAGATCTCCTCTTTACAAAAATTTAAGAACACAATACAGTATTGTTAACTGTAGGCACAATGTTGTACAGAAAATATCTAGCACTTATTTATCTTGCGTAGCTGAAACTTTGCGCTCATTAAACAGCAACGCCCCGTTTTGCCCTGCCCCAATCACCTCATTTTATTCTGTTTCTATAAGTTTGACTATTGTAGATATCTCATATAAGTGGATTCATGCAGTATTTGTCCTTCTGTTACTCGCTTATTTCACTGAGCCATTTCATCCATGTCATCGCATATGGCAAGATTCCCTTATTTTATAAGTCTGAGTAATGTTACAGTGTATGTATATACCGCATTTTCTTTATCCATCTAAGTGGACATTTAGATTGTTTATCTATCTGCAGTATTATGAATAATACTGCAATGAACATAAGAGGGCAAGCATTTCTCCAATATTCTATTTTGAATTCTTTGGGATATATAAACAGACATGGTATTGCTGAATCATGTAATACATAGTTCTATTTTTAATTTTTGAGGAACTCCATCCTGTTTTCCATACCAGGTGCAGCAATTTACATTCTGACCAACAGTGACAAGAGTTCTGATGTCTCCACATCCTTGTCAACATTTTTTATTTACCTTTATATCAGCGATTCTAATAGGCATGAGGTGGTATCTCATTGTGGTTTTGATTTAAATTTCCCAGATGATTAGTGATGTTGACCATCTTTTCTTATGCCTATTGGCCATTTGTTTGCATGTCTTCTTCGCAGAAATGTCTATGCAAGTCCCTTGCCATTTTTTTTAACTGGGTAATTTGTTTTTTGTTTTGTTTTTTGGCTTTTGAGATGTAGGATATATTTTGGATATTAACCTTTCATGAGATTCATGGTTTACAAGTATTTTCTCCCATTTCATAGGTTGCTTTTCATATTGTTGATTGTTTCCTTTGCTATGCAGAAGTTTTTTCAATGATGTAAACCCTCATGCTTATTTTTTCTTTTGTTTGTTGCGCTTTTGGTGTCATAACCAATAAATTATTTCCATATTTCCTCAGTTAAAAATATGCTGCAATGCTACATTAATTTAAAAAGTATGGAAAAATATCCCACGTTCATATATTGGAAGACTTAATATTGTTAAGATGGCAATATTGCCTAAATGAATCTGTAGACACAATACAATCCTTATCAAAATTCCTCTGAATTTTTTGTTCTTTCTCAGGTGGAAGAGCTGGTTCTAAAATTCAAATGGAGCTGCAAGAGGGCCTAAATAGCTAAAATAATTTTGAAAAAAAAATAAAATTGGAAGATTCACATTTCCTGATTTCAAAACTGATTGTAAAGCTACAGTATTAAAAATCATATGGTACTAACACAAGAATAGACTTATAGATCTTTGTAATAAAATTAAGCGCCCAGAAATGAAATTATGTGTCTATGATCAATTAATTTTTGAGAAGGATGTCAAGCCCATTCAATGGGGTAAAGAATAGTTTTTTCAACAAATGATATCAGGACATCTGGACAGCCACATGCAAAAGAACGAAGTTGAATTTTACTTTACACCATATACAACATTTAACACAAAGTGAATCAAACACCTACATGAAAAAGCTAAAACTAAAAACCCCTCAGAAGAAAACATAGGGGTAAATATTTATGACACATTCTTATATATGACATGAAAAGCACAAACAAAAACAGAGAAAATAGATAAATTGGATTTCATCAAAGTTAATTTTTTTTCTTCAAAAGATATAAATAAAGTGCAAATGCCACCCAGGAAAAGGAGAAAATATTTACAAATCATATGTCTAATAAGGGACATTTATATAAAAAAATAAAAATAACTGTTATAACTCTATAATACAAAGAGAAAGAATGAAACGATAAAATAGACAAAGGTTCAAAATAGAAATTTCTCCAAGGCAGATATACAAATAACCGATAAGCACGTGAAATTATATACAAATAACCAATAAGCACGTGAAATTATACTTGATATCACTTAGTCGCCCGGGAAATGGAAATCAAAATCACACTGAAATATTTCATACCCACCAAGATGGCTGTAATAAAAAAGGGAGATAATAACAAGTGCTGAGAATGTGGCGAAATCAGAACCCTCATAAATCACTAATAGAAATGTCAAATGCCTCAGTCATTTTGGAAAACAGTCTGGTAAATTTTTAAAAATAAAGTTCCCACTTGATTCAGCAATTTCCTTCCCAGTTATATTTCCAAAACAAATGAAAACATAAGTCTACTCAAAAAATTGTAAGTGAATGGCAGAATTATTTATAATAGCAATAGATGGAAACCACACAAATATGAGGCTTAACAATTAAGTTCGTAAACTCAACCTAGAAAAAGTGCTATATACCTCATTGCTGAATATCACTATGGACACCTCTGAAGTACTCCCCTTGGGAATCTCTGCACCAACTCCAGCACCTAGTCCACCCTTCAAAGCAATTTTGGGACTCTTTCTGGAATGGCCATCAGAGCTGTCATCATATTACCCTTGTCGTCAAAATGTCGGCCTTTTAATATTTATCTTTAGGTGAAAAAAGAAATCATTAGGGGCCAGATCAGGTGAGTAGGGAGGGTGTTCCAATACAGTTATTTGTTTATTGGCTAAAAACACCCTCACAGACAGTGCCATGTGAACTGGAGCATTGTCATGATGCAAGAGCCATGGACTGTTGGCAAAAAGTTGAGATCATTTTCATTTTTTTAGCGCAGGTTTTTCAGCACTTCCAAATAGTAAACTTGTTAACTGTTTGTCCAGTTGGTATGGATTCATAATGAATAATCCTTTTGATATAAAAACGGTTAGCAACATCATTTTGACTCTTAATTTGGACTGATGGAACTTGTTTGGTTATGGAGAATTGGCTGACTTCCATTGTGCACTTTGATGTTTTGTTTCAGGGTCATGTAGGTACACCCATGTTTCATCACCAGTGATAACATGGCCCAAAACTTTGTCTTGACTCCCCTAAAGTTCTTGGCAAACTTCGACTCTCCTTTGCTTTTGTTCATTGGTGAGCTCCTATGGGACCATTTTTTGCACACACATGTCTCATGCCAAGATTTTCTTAACTGTTTCTTTATTGATGTTTACTTGGTCTGCTATGTTTCTCACAGTCAGCTTATGATTTTCACGCACAATTCGACAAATTTTTGCAAAGTTTTCATCAGTTCTGCTCGTTACTGGCCACCCTGACCTCTCTTCATCAATGATGCATTCTTTCCCCTCAGAAAAACATTTAATCCATTTGTACACTGACATTTTCTTCATGGCATTACCCCCGTAAATTTGGATTAACATGTCCCTGATTTTACTTCCACTCTTGCCAAGTTTAACAAGAAATTTAATGTTTGTTTGTTGCTCTAATTAAAGCTCAAACATTCTCACGAATGCACTCAAACACATGCAACAACAATTATGAATGCCACTTAGCAAGACACTGCCACACATTGACATGAACACAGCTGTGAGACACTGATATACAAGGTAATGAAACATTACCGAGCTGTTTGTAGAAAGCTCAGGGTGGCAAGTTCGCGAACTTAATTCTCAGACCTCACATATCACCTAATGAATGGAAAACTAAAATGTAATATAAATGACTGGTGAAATATTATTCAGTCGTAAAAAGGAATGAAGTATTGATACATGCTACAACACAGATGAATCTTTAAAACTAGGCAAAGTGAAAAAAGCCAGTCACGAAAGACTACATATTATATGATCCCATTTACATAAAATATCCAAAATAGAGAAATGTATAGAGACAGAGAGTAAATGAGCCGTGACTGGGACCCTAGGGAGCTGATAGAGTAAGGATACAAGATTTTTTTTTTTAAAACACTTTATTTGTTAGAGCAGTTTTAGGTTTACAACAAATTTGAGAGAGAGGTACAGAGATTTCCCATATAACCCCTGTCCCCACAAGTACATCTGCCATTATCAACATCACTCTCTAGAATAGGGCATTTTTACCAAGGATGGAGCCTACATTGACATATCATAACCTCCTAAAGTTCAGTTTACCTCAGGGTTCATTCATGGTGTCGTACATTCTATGTGTTTGGACAAAATATAGCAACATATGTCCATCATAATAATATCATACAGGGTATTTTCACCGTGCTAAATATCCTCTGTGCTCTGGATATTCATCTTCCCAACCATTCCCAAATCTAGTAATCACTGACCTTATTATTATCGTCATAATTTTTCGGTCTTTTCCAGAATGTCGTATTGTTGGAATCATACAGTACATAGCCTTTTCAGATTGGCTTCTTTTGCTTACTAATATGTATTTAAGGTTCTTCATTGTCTTTTCATGGCTTGATGTCCCATCTTTTTTGGGTGAAATACTACTTCACAGTTTATTTATCCACTCTCCTATTGAAGGATATGTTGGTTGTTTCCAAGTTTTGGCAAATCAGAATAAAGCTGCTATAAACATCCATGGGCAGGTTTTTGTGAAAACATAGTTTTCTATTTATTTGAGTAAATGTTAAAGAGAGTGATGGCTATACTGTATAATAAGAGTATTTCTAGTTTTGTGAGACTTTCAAAAGGTTTTCCAAAGTATCCATACCATTTTGCATTCCTACCAGCAATAAATGAGAGTTCCTATTGCTCTACATCCTCACCAGTATTTGATTTTGTCAATATTCTGGATTTTTGGCATTCAAATAGTTGTATAGGAATATCTCATTGTTATTTTAATTTTCACTTCCCTTATACCACCTGCCATGGAGCATCTTTTCGTATACTTATTTGTCATCTATATATCTTTTTTAGTTAGTTTTGTCAGTTAAGGTCTTTGGCCCATATTTTAGATGAATTGGATCAATCTAATTCATATTTTTATTATTTTAAATGGTAAAAATCATATTTCATTTATTTTATTATTTTATGCTTATTGGTTTTGTAGTCTTTTTTATTTATGAAATTTATTGAAGTGACATTGGTTAGTAAAATTATATAGGTTTCAAGTGAACAATTCTATAATATATTATCTGAATATTGCATTGTGTGCTCACTACCCAGAGTCCATTCTCCTCCATCACCATGTAGTTGACCCTGTTTTCCCTCTTTTACCCACTTCCCTCCCCTCTTACACTCTGGTAACCACTACACTGTTGACTGTTGTCTGTGTCTATGTGTTTTGTTTGTTTGTCTTGTTCATTTGTTGCTTTCAGTTTTATATCGCACATATGAGTGAGGCTCATTTTTTAATTAGGTTGTTTGTTTTCTGATTGTTGAGTTTTAAGAATTATTTATATATTTCTGGTTATGGTTGTTTAATAGATGCACCTTTTCAAAATATTTTCTCCCAGTCTGTGGCTTGTTTTCTAGTTCTCTGGATATTGTCTTTCACAGAGCAAAACGATGTAATTTTAATGAAGTCCAGCTAATCAATTATGTCTTTCATGTATTGTGACTTTGATGTTGTAGATACAAAGGCTTTATCATACAGAGGCCATTCAGATTCTCATATGTTATCTTCAAGAAGTTTTATCATTTAATGTTTCATGTCGAGGGTATGATCCATTTTGAGGTAATTTTTGTTAAGGCTGTAAGGTTTTTGTTTAGGTTCATACTCTTGTATGTGGATGTCCAGTTTTCCAACACTATTTGGTGAAGAGACTATCTTTGCTCCTTTGTTAAAGACCAGTTGACTGTATTTATGAGGGTCTGTTCCTGGGATCTCTCTTCTGCTCCATCAATATATTTGTCTGTTCTTGCCAATACCAAACTCTCTTGATTTCTGTAGCTTTGTAGTAAGTCTTAAAGTCAGGTAGCAGCAGTTTTCCGTCTTTGTCCTTCTCCTTAATATCGTATTGCCTTTCTTGGTCTTTTGCCTTTCTATACAAAATTTAGAATCAGTTTTTTTTTTCAATATCCATAAAGGAACCTGCTGGGATTTTGACTAGTACTGCATTGGGGAAGAAAAAAAAAAATATATATATATATATATATATATATATGTGTATATATATATATACACACACACACACACACACACACACACACACACAGACACACATATATTGTTGGTAAGAATTGACATCTTGACAATATTGAGTCTTCCTATCTATAAACAGAGAATATCTCTCCATTTATTTAGTTGGTTTTTTTTTAATCTTTCATCAGAGTTGTTCAGTTTTCTCCTTATAGATCTTGTACATGTTTGTTAGATTTATATCTAAGTGTTTCATTTTTGGGGTGCTGATGTAAATGTTATTGTTTTTAATTTCAAAGTTTACTTGTTCAGTGCAAATGATAGGGAAGCATTTGATTTGTGTTTTAACCTGTATCCTGTAAATTGCTATAATCAATTAGTTCAGGAATTTTTTTTGTTGATTCTTTCAGATTTTCTGCATAGATAATTGTGTCAGCTGGGAAAAAAAGATGGTTATATGTCTTCCTTCCCGATATATATTTTGTTTCCTTTTCTTGTCTGGTTGCATTAGCAAGTACTTCCTTTATAATGTTGAAAAGGAGCGGTAAAAGGTGACATCTTTGACTTATACCTGATCTTAGTTGTTAAGCTTCAAGTTACTAACCATTAAGTATGATATTAGCTATAGGGTTTTTTGTTTTGTTTTGTTTTGTTTTTTTGTAAAGAATATTTATCAAGTTGAGAAATTTTTCCTGTATGCCTATTTTATTGAGAATTTTAATCATCAATAAGTGTTGGATTTTGCAAAATGTTTCTCCGCACCTATTGATATGATTATTTGTGGTCTTTTGGTTGTTGTTGTTTTTGTTTTTAGTCTTGCTGTGCTGAATTACATTAATTGATTTTCAAATGTTGAATTATCTGTGCATGCTTGATATAAATCCCACTTGGTCATAATGTATAGATCTTTTTATGCATTGTTGGATTCAATTTGTTAATATTTGTGAGGATTGTTAATATTTGTGAGGATATTCACAAGTGACATTGGCCAGTCGTTTTCTTTTCTTGTAATGTCTTTATCTGTTTCTGGTATCAGGGTAATGCTAGCCTCACAGAATGAGTTAGGAAGTATTGCCTCAGCTCTATTCTCTGAAAAAGATTGTAGCAATTTGTTTTGATTTGTTCCTTAAATGTTCAGTAGAATTCACCGGTGAACCCATCTGGGCCTGATGCTTTCTGTTTTGAATAGTTTTTAATTATTGATTCAATTTCTTTAGTAGATATAAGCTATTCAGATTGTCTATTTTTTTCTTGTGTGAGTTTTGAAAGCTTGTGTCTTTCAAGGAATTAGTACATTTCATCTAGGTTATCAAATTTGTGGACAAATTGTGTATAGTATTATTTTATTATCTTTTTTAATTTCCATGCCAATGGCAGTGATGTCTCCCTCTTTCATTTATTTTTTTAATATGTTTTATTTAAATATTGTAGTGATATAAAAATTTTTTTGTTGGAGAATACTGGGGAACAGTGTCGCTTCTCCAGGGCCCATCATCTCCAAGTTGATCTCCTTTAATCTAGTAGTGGAAGGTGCAGCTCAGCTCCAAGTCCAGTTGCCATTTTCAACCTTTAGTTGCTTGGGGCGCAGCCTACCATCCCATGCAGGAATTGAACTGGCAACCTTGTTGAGAGCTCACTCTCTAACGAACTGAGCCATCTGGCTGCCCCTCCAGAAGCTCAGCAGCAGCTCATTGTTGTCAATCTAGTTGTGGAGGGAGCAGCTCACTGTCTGCTTATGTGGGAATCGAACCGACAACCCTGTTGTTCAGAGCTTGAGCTCTACCCAACTGAGCCATCTGGCTGCCCTCCCTGTTTGATGTCTGATATTAGTTATTTGTGTTCTTCTGTTAGCTTGGCTATAATTTATTAATTTCTTTTATCTTTTCAAAGACCCAGATTTTGGCTTTGTTGCCTTTCTCTGTTGATTTCCTGTTTTCAATTTTAGTAGTGTCTGTTCTAGTTCTTATTATTTATTTTCTTCTGCTTACTTTGGGTTTAATTTGTTCTTTTTGTTTTTCCAGTTTCCTAAGGTGGAAATTTATGTTACTGATTTTAGATCTCCCTTTTTTTCTAATATATGCACTCAATGCTATAAATTTCTTTTTAAGCACTGCTTTTTCTGCATCCCACACATTTTGATATGTTGTGTTTTCATTATCATTTAGTTAAAACCATTCCTAATTTACATTGAGATTTTTTTCTTTGATCTAAGTGTTATTTAGAAGTGCATCGCTTAATTTCAATGCTTTTTGGGATTTATACAGTTATCTTTCTGTTAGTGATTTCTTCCTTTATCTCATTGTGTTCTGAGAGCAGGAATTGTATGATTTCTATTCTTTCAAAAATTTTTTAAATGTGTTTCATGGCTCAGACTGTGGTCTATTTGGGTGAACAGTTTGAGAAAAATGTATTCTGTTACTGTTGAATTGAGTAGTCTAATGACATCAATTATATCTAGTTGATTGATGGTATTGTTGAATATAACTGTAGTTTTACTGATTTTCTACCTGCTGATCTGTCCATTTCTGAAAGAGGGGTGCTAAAGTCTCCAACTATGATAGTGAATTCACTATTTCTCCTTGCAATTCTATAATTTTTTGCCTCATGCAGTTCTATGCTCTGTTGTTTGGTGCATACACACTAAGGATTGTTATGTCTTCTTAAAAAATTGACCCATTTATCATTATCTAATGCCCTTCTTTATCCCTGATAACATTCCTTACTTTGAAACCTGCTCTGTCTGAAATTAACATAGCTGCTACTGTTTTCTTTTGATTAGTGTTATTGTGGTATATTTCCTCCATCCATATATCTTTAATTTATATGTATCTTTATATTTAAAGTGGGTTTCTTGTTTACAACATATTGTTGGGTCATGTCTTTTGTTCTACTCTGACATTCTCTTTTAGTTGGTGAAATTAGACTACTTATATTCAAAGTGATTATTGATAGAGCTGGATAATAACTACCATATTCCTTACAACTTTGTTGCCCTTGTTACTTGATCATATGTTTGTCATTCTTTTTCTACCTTTTGTGGTTAAAACAAGCATTTTATATAATTTAATTTTCTCACCTTTCTTGAGATATTGGTTATCCATTTTTTAAAAACTTGTGGTTGCCCCAGAATTTGAAATATCCATTTACAACTAATCCAAATCCACTTTCAAATAACATACCACTTCACATGTACTGTGAGGACCTTATAACGAGAAAATAGTCCTAATTTTTCCTCCCATCCCTTGTGTCATTGCTGTCGTTCATTTCACTTATATAGAAGCATACATAAATCATATATAAATAAGTATTCATAATTGAATATATTGTTGCTATTATTTTTTTTGAACAAACTGTTATCTCAGATCAATTAAGACTAAGAGAAATTAAAGGCTTTATTTTACCTTCACTTATTTATTTATCAATGCTCTTCCTTTCTTTATGTAAACCTGAGTTTCTCACCTAAATTATTTTCCTTCTCTCTAAAGAACTTCTTTTAAACATTTCTTGCAAGGCAAGTCTTTTGGCAATGAATTCCCTCAATTTTGTTTGTCTGAGAAAGGCTTTATTTCTTTATATCTTCATATCTTCACTTTTGAAAGATAATTTCACAGGCTATAGAATTCTAAGTTGGTGTTTGTTTTTTTTTTGTTTTTTTGTCTCTCAACATTTTAAATATTCACTTCATTCTCTTTTTTGCTTACGCGGTTTCTAAATAGTCGGATGTAATTCTTATAATTGTTTCTCTATGCTAAATTGTTTTTTTTTTTTTTTTTACTCTGACTTTTTTCAGGATATTTTCTCTATCTTGATTTTTGTTCATTTTAAGATGATATGCATAGGTGAGATTTTTGTTTTGTTTTGTTGGCATTTATCCAATTTAGTGTTCTCTCATCTTCCTAGATATGTGGTTTGGTGTCTGACACTAATTGGGGAAATTCTCAGTCATTATTGTTTTACATATTTCTTCTGTTGCTTTTTCCCTTTCTTCTCCTACTGAAATTCCCATTATGCTTATGTTACACCTTTTGTAGTTGTACCACAGTCCTTGTATATTCTGTTCTTTACAGTCTTTGTACTCTGCTTTTCAGTTTTGAAGATTTTTACTGAGATATCCTCAAGCGCAGAGATTTATTCCCTAGTTGTGTCCAGTCTACTATCAAAGCATTCTATATTTCTGTGTTAGTGTTTTTTATTTGTTTGTTGTTTTTGTTTTTTTTTGGTTGTTTTTATCTCTGGCATTTCTTTTTTGTTCTTTCTTAACATTTCTACTTTATATATTGCTCATTTTTTCTTTCATCACACCTACTTTATCCATGAGAGAACTTAGCGTATCAATCATAGTTGTAATTTCAACATTCCTGTCATCTCTAGTTCTGATGTTTGTTCTACCTTTATGTGTATATATGTGTACACATATGGTATATATGACATATATATGACATATGACATATATATATGGTTGCCTTTTAGTATGCTTTGTAATTTTTTCTTGATAGCTAAATATGATGTAGCAGGTAGAAGGAACTGCTGTGAATAGGCCTTTAGTAATGTGGTAGTGAAGTGTCAGGGTAGGAAAAGCATTCCATAGTCCTGTAATTACATCTCAGTCTTTTAGTGCGCTTATGCCTATGCCGGTGGACTGTAAACTTCACAAGTGTTTCTCAGTTTTGTTCTCTCAGCTTAGGTGTGACAATGTGGATAGGGATGGCTGGAGTAGAGTATTTTTCCCTTCCTCGGGTCAATTAGGGTTTGATAACATCCTAGCAGGGGTAGGTTTCAGTTATCTAGTTTCCCCCAAGGGCAGGCCTTGTTAAGGAGAACAAAATGCTCTGGCCATGTTTCAAAATGGTTTATTTGCCCCTCTCCCTGCTGGTAGCCTCAGGAGATTGTTCTCTGATATTTATTGTGGGAATCTGATGGAGTTCCTGAAGTTGAATATAACAATATTGTGGGGCCCTCACTGCTAGGACCGGGTCCCCTTAGAGTTTTTCACTCTTAGAATTGTTTGCACTGAGCCTTCAGCGAATTGTCAATTACAGTTCAAGTTTTCCTATCCCAGCACTCTTTTTCCACAGGGGTTTTGCCTTGTGAGTGTCTGCTCCAGATAAGCTGTGACTTCCTATATTCATTTGCCAATCTTGGGGGCAGTGGTTTGCCTTGTGTCTTCCCCTCTCTTATGGATCTGAGAATAGTAGATTTTTCATTTTGTTCAGTTTGTTTACTTGTTGTTAGGACAGACTATTGACTTCCAAGCTCCTTACAGGCAGAAATGGAAACTGCAAATCCAGAATTTCTTCTTGAAGTGATGAAAGTATTCTAAAATTATGGTGATAGTTGCACAAATCTGTGAATAGAATAAAACCATGAATTGTACTCTTTAAGCGTGTGAATTTTTGGTATGTGGGGTATAACTCAATAAATTTAAATTTATGTAACACACATATATGTATATATATGTATATGTATATATATACATATATATGTGTACATATATACATATATGTGTGTGTGTGTGTGATTCTAAACTATAAAAGTATTTTGCATGTCTGTGTTCTTGAACTATGATGTACTAGTCCATCTAGAGAGTATGTGCAAACAGTATGATGTACGGTGGACATATGCCTTTCTTCCGGGTGTCTGGAGATTCAGTAACTGGTCAGACAGGCAGGCATTGTATACCTACATGATGGACCTACAATAAAAGGCCTGGAATCAGGTTTAGGTGACTTCACCAGTAGACAATACTTCATATGTGGTTCCTCATCTTATGGTGAGGAAATTAACCATGCCCTGTGCTACTCCACTGGGAGAGAATTTTTGGAAGCTTATGTCTAATTTCCACCAGACTTTTCTCCAATGCACCATTTTGCTTTGATGAGTTTCCTTTTTATTCATTTTCTGGAATAATTCATAATTAGGAATACAGTGACTTCTGAACCCTATGGGTGTTCTGGCAGATTACTGATGTTCTTGGGAAACCATGATACAGTTTTTCATGTAAAGTCATGTATGGCGATCATCATCTCTCTTTCTCTAATCTGGAACAGACGGGCCCAAAGAGTACATAGATATGAAAAGGGAGAGCATACAAAACTCACGGCTATGTTAACTTCTCACTGAAAGTGACACAGTTTTTAACAAAAACACAATGTTGCAGAGGAAGCTACTTTTACTGGTCTTTTCTAGCCCAGAATTCTGGTCTTTTCTAGCCCAGAATTTTCTGAACACCTTACCTCTGCAGAAAGCTATGAATAAACAATATTTTAACTAGAATCTATAATAATTTATCACAATCACTTTATTATCTCCATTTATTGAGATCCTCAATGTTCTCTAAAGAGATCTAACAAGAAATTAAGTACATCATATTAACAAAGAAACTTTCTCATAGAAGCATACTAATATGGAGCAACTGTGAAAGTGAAATAATGAGAGAAAGCATATTCAGAAGCTAATGATGAAACAATGGAAAAATACACTACATAATATCATGAGAGGAGGGCGAGAGAACTTAAAATCTTTAAAAAAATACACACAAAGGGAGGTATAGTATATAGTAATATAGTAAGAGAATATAGTAAGAGAAATATAGTAAGAGAATATAGTAAGAAAAAATAATTAAATAAATGAATAAATATGTAGATATACAGATATAAAATTATATAATTGTATATGTAATAATATAATTATATATATATATATATGGTGTATAGAAAATGTGTATACATGACTATGGTTAACTTCAAAGCAAAAAGGGAGTAATACGAAAAAGTGCATGCATCAGTTGTAGCAAACAGAGTTGTTTCTTATCACAGCTAAAAGAAGCAGGACGAAAAATAATAATTTAAGTTTAGATAACTTTAATAAAGTGCTGAGTAGGAATGTTGGAAACAGTTAAAAATTGTTACAAATGTCTCAAATGCTATTCTAAAGAAATGAAGATACAATTATACAGTTCTTTAATTTCAAAGAGAATAATTGAGAAAATAAAAGTTGAAGAAATTTCTGATAAAACAAATTGCAAATTGGCAAAGCTCTCTAAAAAGCCATTTGCTGTGAAATGTTACAACTTTGAAATGAGCATAATGATCATGAAAGATTAACAATTTAAAGAAACCCATTTTTCCCCCTTAATCCAGAGCTTATAACAATAAGTGAAAGCTTCATGGAAACTATAGAGAAATAAACACACATCTAGGAACTTTAAAAAGAAAACACTGTAAAATAAACTCAAGTTTCAGCAAAAGTTCATATTATTTTTAAAAGGTTTTATCGTTTTAATGAATTGGCTTTTTCCATTCAGGGTGGAGTGTGTGTCCAAAGGTAGGGGAGGGTAGAAGGCATTAATATTTGAGTGTGCCTGCGTATTAGGATGTGTCATGCAAGTTCCGATATATTCTTTCAAGATGAGGATAATTGTAATTAAGGTTAATTTTATTTGTACGTAAACAATCTACATTTTAAGTCACAAAATACAAGTGACAGCATTCCTGCTTAGTACAAGTAATATGAAAATAAAACAAAACAGAGACCGTTCTATCATAATTTCTGACAAATTATCTACCTATACTCTATATTTCTAGATTTCTCTATCATCAATTACATATTTTTCTACGTCCTGCATTCAGTGGAGATTGGCAAGGTGTACTCAGTGTTAAACCATCCATTCAATTCCAGAAGTGAAAACAAAAGTCAACACATGTTTGTCAGGTTTTGTTAAGTGTTTTGTAAATTTAAGATGGTACGTATCAATCATACATCATAAAAATCTCTTTACGATGAGATTAAAACTTTTCTTTTGCTTTTCAGAAAAGTTTATATGACAAAATTGTGAAAATAGACTCGGACTTACATTGATGGGACGTGCTTGTAATTAAAGGTGCTTTGTTGGATGCTTTAGAAATGTGTATTTTAAACTAAGACACCATACAAAATTATAGTTATATAAATATTTAGAAAACTAAGAATCTGAATGATAAGAGTGTTTGGTTTTCTGTTTTTAATTTTTTAAAAATATGTCCCATACTAATGTAATTTACAAACACCTGAAAATACCACACAAATTTTAAAAGCTGTTGCAATGTTTCCAGGTGAAACCATTGCTATAATAGCTATTGTGAAATTCCCCTTTGAAATGGTCTGAAAGCATATCCTTTCTTTTTTATATATACTTTAGTAAATCATCCCGGACAAAATTTTATGTTATAAAATACAGTTTAATGGAAATAGTTTGTTGCAGTCATTACATCCCCATTTCTGGCAAGTAAATGAACTGCCCAGCAAATATCCCCAAGAAGTTTTTCTTTTCTGTTAGAAATTCCTCCTCCTCAAATCCTCTCCACGTTGAAGACATTGTTAGCTACCCTTCTCCAGTGTGGTGACTAATTCAGGAGATTATGGCAGCTGAAGAAGATGGTGTAATACTGGAAAACTGCCTCTCATGTTTTCTTTTCTTTGAAACTACCTTCCAGATACTCAATCGTGTACATCAGTTTTCTTAAATAAAAAGAGATAGGTTTATAGGGAAGGGAAGTCCCTATTAATAATAGTAATATGTTCCTGACTCTCCTTCCTTTCACACCGCTCAGTGGGATGCTGTTAGGAACAGTTTTAAAAGAAAGAAACGGGAATATCCAAAGGGAAGGAATGAAAAAAAACCCAACCTGACCAGCACTCGCGATTCACTATATTTTTGCCCTCCATGAAACCGATTATACCCTCTCAGCTCCATTTATTCCAAATCCCATTGACACATCATTTCCCCAGAATCACCACACCGCACGAATCTCCACTCCTATCCCTGAGCTACATCCTATTTATAGGAAAGCCAGCCCTCTTGCATAAGTGTTATGAACAGGTACTAGAAGCCTGAGGCAACCCCACTGGAATGTTAGAGCCACAGTAAGGAAAAATTGATTTTGTGGTATCCAAAGCACTTTAGAATGCATTATTTTAAATAAGATGGTGGTATATGACAGTTCCTCTGGTGCTTTCCATTATACTATTGTGCTTGAGGTACATTTTTTATTTTGTTTTTATTTTTACTTAACATAGTTAAAATGGGCCAGCCAGGGAGATTATTAACTGTTACATATGGCACTTTTTATGGGGAAAAATATGTCTACATTTCAGAAAAAATATTTTTTAATTTCTTTGTAAGATGGTATGCTTTTATTGCATCCCAGATGTTTCCTTGCTGTTGTCAGATCCCAATCACTGTCATATTCCTGTCATTCTCCATCCCTTTATTACCTCTACATCAGAGGAATTCGGGGATTCGGGGAGAGTAAGTTGGCCATGCTTAACTGTCTTAAAACCGTTTTCTTTTTTTTTCCATTTTGGATAGAGATGTCTTTAGGGTTCTGTTTCTCCATGTACTAAGTAGTAGCTGATAACATTCTCCTCTATACACCACACTCACACACACACACACACACACACACACACACACACACACAGACATTCTTAACTGAGCTACCTCATCCTCATGCAACTTATGTCTTATTAGTATCGAGGTTTCTATTTCACTTCCAAGTACTTTAGGAGTTATCTATTTCTCAATAAATAGTTTAGAACAAATAGAATAAATAAATAATAAATAGAATGAATAAATAATAAATAGACTAAATAAAAACCAGTGAACCCATTAAAGGGCCTAGAATCAAGCTGAAAAAGAACTGATAAACATTGAGTCACTCAAAGGCCCCACTCTAAGTAGGTTCAGCAATAAGAAACACTAAGATACAAACCAAACAATGAAGATTTTGGGGAAAATATACAAAGGGAGGGTTTGATGGAGCGAGGACGTGGCTTTGGCCCTTGTGTTGTAGGCCCTTTCACCTTAGTGTGTATCGGAACTTATTTTGGGTCTCGAGGGCATTTACAGTGGTGCTATTGGGTTTGACTTCTGTGGACTCAGCTGGAGGCTTTGGCTTACAGGCCACCTTGGCAGATGACAGCTGTAAGGGAGGGCAAAAGCATGGGCCACATGGGCCTCAGCAAAAGCATGGGTGGTCTTGGCCAAATGTGGGCTACATTAGGATGCAGTCTGCTGCAGCTTGATCTTGAACTACACTTAGGCTATATATGCTGGCAGCCAGGGCTTTAGCAGATGTCTTGGCAGATGCTGGCAAATCACAGAGGCCTTAGTAAGCAGGCACAGCTGAGGCAAAAATACAATTATAGAGAGAAGAGTATCTTCACAGGCCTTTTAGGGACTGGTTGGCAGAACAATATTTGCTACTTTAAAACCATGTGTCAGCTGTGTTCCACATGTGCTAGCAGCACTAAGGAGGTTCTAGCTTTAAACTATGAGTTCCAGACCTAAGAAGGTAGGGCTAGATAGGCTCCCTTATTTCACTTGAGTCATCTAGAATATAAGATTAAAATGTGAGGATAGAAAAACACTGAAAAAAGAATAAGAAATGAAAAACGGCCCATTCCTAGTCCTTTACTGAAAAAAATGTAGTGACAATGAAATGCTATTTAAAATTTGTAATATTAAAGCAAAGGAAAGACTATGCATCATCTGCTGATTTTTATTAGCCCCCTGTGGGCTCAGCTTCCAAGGCTGTCTTTTTACTTGAAACCAAAGTGGGAGGATAAATATTATCGAGGAGGCAGGTTGCTTAGGCCTAGGCTAGTGCACTGCAAGAAGCAGTGGAACTGCCCCAGAAATGAAAATACCTGTTTATCTGAGAGTGTGGTCTCCATGTCACCAGATGGAACCTGTACTCAAGTCAGTAATGGAATGCCAGCAATACAGGACTGGAAGGGGAAACGACAATTTATATAATAATTACAGCTCCATGATTAATCGTGTGATGGGAATGAGTTTGGGTTCAGAAAATTTTGGAGACATGGCACAGAATGAGTTATGGCCAGGTCATTCCAGGGAGACTAAATTTCAGCTTTACTACATCCTCTCTCCTTGACTCTCTTAACACTAAACCGCTAATATAGTCTCTTGTAGCATGAAAAATGAATTCTGAGATCGAAGTTTTGCCAGGGGTAAACTTGATATTCTAGATGTGGAGGAGAAACGTCTATTGTACATTGGGTAGGCTGGGATCCTGGGTTGTAGAATATTTATGCACTATTAACGCTTTGGAGTCTATAAAAGTGAGGCACGTCTTAGACTTGGCATTAAGCCAGTACAACTCCAAAGACTGTAAAGAACTGCACCCCTTTCCATGAGAGATATTATAGTTCTGGTTGTAACTACCAAGGAACAAAACTCTGGCAGGAAGATCCATCTGTCTGAGATTGAACAGAATATATAGCTGGAGAGGGTGAACTTTTACATGAATTTATTTGAAATATAGTATTTCAAGGACAAAGCACTTACATTTCTCTGAGTTTTGACATTTGAGGACTTTCCTTTGTGAGGGGACTTCACCTTTGTGATTTTAATTTTCCCTTTGGGAATTCATAATAGGAGGGTAGCATATTCAAATTTGGGTCATCTCTTTGTCCCTGGCGTTTTATTTCAGTATCTATTTATGTTGTTCTTGGAGCATGTTGCTTTCAATGTCACTGTAGGGACCAGATGGGCTATATTGGACTAAGTGAATGTACATTATTAACTTGGCAAATAGAATAGGGAATGGCTATTTAGCCTTAGTATAGGGAAGACTTGCAGTTGATTCAATTAATGTGTTTTTATCTATTTACATCCTTCAGTGATCCCAGGTAAATAAGGAAAGTATAGTGGTGTGATTGGGAGCCTGGAATCATGAAGATGAGAGAAGAACTGTCCTAAAGTAGTGTCTATCTTTTCCCAAAGGGAGATTGCCAGAACGCTATTTGGCTAGCAATTAATGGTGACACCCAGTAGTTAAAAGAACAACAATAAAATCAAACAAAACTGACATATTAGAGTAATGATATTAGTAAGAACACATCTTTTTCCTAAGGTTTTCTTCCTGTGAAGAGGCCTCAATAGCTATGAAACTCTTGGCCTCTTCCTATCTCAATGGAAATATCATGACTACCTGTTGGGTGACTTTTAAAATAATAATTTTGACGTAATTAGCTTGTTTCTTTTTCATTTTGGAAGTGAAATGCTCATAGGAAAAATACATTTTGTTTTGATGGGGATTTTGTTTTCTTGTGTCTAATTTAGACTGACTACTACTTCTCCCCCTCCCTTAAATCCCTACCCCAAGTCCTGCTTTGGGAAGACTAGTCCCTGCTACTGCAGTGTATTTGACGGTATAGATAAGCATGAAAATCTGGGGTTCAATTAGCAGGCCCCCTTAACTTTAAGACTAACATAAATAGTTTATCATTTACCAACTGTAAATCTAATGTTTTGGTCTCTGATGTCTTATTCTTTCTTATTTATCAAAACTTTCAGAACCCAGGTGGTGACAAAAAGTAGTCTTTATTCCCTTTAAAAACACAAATTTTGATAAACAAACCATTGTTAAGTATAAGTTGCTAAAAATCAGCTATAATTCTACAATTCCTCCTATATGTAAAGCCAGCAGAAAAGGCAACTTTAGCTGCGGGCTGTTTCTTCCAAAACACATGGTAGCTGTGAGCAAAATTCACTCTCATTTAAATCAGTGAATCTCAGAATCTAGAGAATGATGTGATCAGAATTATGCAGACATGGAAAAAAAATAGTTCATGTTTAAATAGATACACAACATTCTGATTTTTTATACTAAGTTACACTGATTCTGATACAGTTTTTATTCACGTGGAACAAAGAAAGGTGACCACTTTCATGGAGGAAGAATGGATCAGAACTATCAAATTAGGATTTTTGGTTAAATATGTTATTTGAAAATTGTTTATGTAATTATTTTAGGCATAAAAGTTTTGTTTTTATTGGTATTAAATGATGTTTTGGAAAGGTCTAAAGGTATAGTGTACAACATTTTTTTTTTTCTTTTTAAATGGTGTAAAGTAGAATATATGGTAAGGATAAAATCCCTCTAGGGTTTTTGGAATGCAGGCCAGGAGTGAAAGCATGGAATCTAGTTTATGAGTTAGAAGGATAATATGTACCATAGATATAATAGGAGCATAAGTGGGAAAATGAAAAATATAGAAACCTTGTGTGCCTAAGGAAAGGCACTGACATTTTCAAATGATATTTGATAATGCCATTTCTGTAAATATGTTTTAAGCACAGAAAGCTTTTGCATGAAAAACCTGTGGAAAGTTTTTCTTGGGAAGTCTTTAGAGACAACTAAGAAACCTTTAAAAAATAATGTTGGTTTTCACTTTATGGAATAGAGAGAAAGATATTCTAATGTATGCTGAGGCAAAATATTGCTTTGATGATTGATATTCCAGTAACTTCTATAGTTTCCCACTTCTTTCTTATTCTCCACCAAGACTCAAGTTTTTTTTTTTTGTTTGTTTGTTTTGGGGGGCGGTGGTGTAGATCTGATTATGGTGCTGAATTCTTTCCAAATAGGATTTCCACATTGTGGACTCTTTCTACATGGGATAAATCATATTTTGCAGTAATAATCATATATCTCTCTTTGCTTGTGTTTGATAAGTGATAAAAAAAAATGTAATGGAGATACCCCAGTTTTAAAGTCAGATGGGTCTGGAATTTACTACGTTTGTAACTAGATCAAGTTATTTAAACTTTCTGAGTTCAGATTTTTCATTTATAAAATGGTAGTCATATTGGATATATTTTATAGGGTCGTTAAGGATTATATGTGGTACTACAAAAGCATTTCACGTAAAAAAAATGCCAATAAATATTAGATCTCTTTCTCCTCCCCCGTATTCCTTTACTGAAAAACTAGCATCTAATTCATTACCAACTTTTAGAGTTCTAGATGACTTCATTCCTAAGATGCCAGTTGCTAAGATAGTCAATCCTATAAATCCTGTGATTATCATAAGTGGGATATTTTTATACTGAATAATTTTAAAAATTGTCTAAATGTATTGGTGTAATCCACATGTGATTCTTTCAATTTCCAAGTAGATGTCACATGATAGAGACATTTTTGGAGATAGCTAATATACCATTTTTGCCAAAACTATCCATTGAGTAAGCAATACCTGACAAGGCTGCAACAAAGCTGCTGTGGAAATGTGCCATATTTAACATTTGCTGTACATCAAAAAACATCTTGTACTATTACTCTCTTTCTATTTAAAAGCTCCATGTCCTTAGAAAAGTCATGTATCTCTTTATGTATCATTTGTAGTACATTGAATCATTTTGTTTTATGAAGGTGGTTGGTTAAAGCAATCTGTATATATGTAGCTCAAATACAGAACTAAATTAAATAACCACAAGAAAAATATAAACATGAGTCTAGAATTTCTTAGATCTCAAACCTTCTTTCCCACGTTCTGGACAGTGGTATCTAATGCCTCCACCTGAGGGCTCAGGCTCAGAAAAATTCCAAAAAATAATTTCTTTACTCTGAGCAAACTAGGAATCCACATATAAAACACATTAGGTTCATTATCAAGTTCTTGCGCTTTTGTCTCGAACTTGGGATCTTTTTGCAAGCATTGTATTCTCAAATTTCTGATTTCAGAACAGAACTCATAACTTCCCTTTGGGTCTCCATGTTTGCATTTCCTTTTCTCTGATAGGTTTCAGAATCTTGGTCATCCTACACTCTTGTCTATATAACTCGATAGACATAGTGTATATCTACCTGCCTTCCTGCACTGAATTATTTTTTTCCTCTGAAAGTAATATCATATGATATAGAGAACTTGCAAGCTAGCTCTAGTGCATCTAACACTAAATTGCTCTTCAGATTCCCCAAAATGCTAAACTCTTTTCTGTAGTACCAAATAGTGTAGTAGTGCAGCTCATACTTGGAATTCACATGACTTACGTGTGTGTGTGTGTGTGTGTGTGTGTGTGTGTGTGTATGTGTGTGTGTGTGTGTTGTAAAGACTTAGATAATGGAATTAAGGGCACATCCAATACAATATTAAGTTGGGACAAGCTGTTCTGATCTTAGGAGCCTAAACTAGAATTTAAAATGACCTTGACAAATTAGAGAAGTCATCTATAAAAAACAGTATGAAATTTAATAGTTACAAGTGTAGGGTGGTACACGGGGGAAAACAACTAAGGATGCATTCAATAAGCACAGCTGTGACTCTAAGTAATTCTGAAAAAAAAATATATGCATCTGTAGGGGAGAAAAACTGGAAATTAATCAGCATTAAACTATTGTTAATTTTCAAGAGCTGATATAACACTTAGATACACAGTATTATGAGCTATCATAGAAAAGCAGAGAAGTAATCTTTTGGCTTTGTAAAATCTGAAGATTATCCTCTTCTAAATTTTGCCAGTGGTGACAACGTTATTACTGTCATATGTTTATTTGTTCTGTAACTATTTGTTAAGACCCTACTGTGTAGATTGTGAAGGCTACAGACTGTCATTTGACACTTCATCCTAGTTATCATAGGTAACAAAATATCATTCTTGTCAAGGTAAATGTGTCGTGTATTACATTCTGTAATTTTATTTATTCTGTAGTGGACATCTGTTACATTTTGTCTTCATTTGTCCATAGTCTTCATTTTAGGAATCATCCTCCTCCCATGTGGTGGGATACATTAATTAGGCATCCATGCCTTCACTGTCACTGGCCAATCAGGCAGAGTGAGAGACTGAAGGATGGGCATGTAATCAAAGACGGGCTTTTTCTAAGTAATTCCAGGACTGTTGTTAGGATTATGAAGAAACTGCTCTTTTCTTTTCTCCTTATCCTCAATATAATTATGGGGAAGTCTAAATATTTATTGACCCTCTTGGCTTCTCTGTGTGGAGAACAAGAATAAGATTTAACTAAAGAAAATAAGAGTTGAGTGTTGCATGAAAGAAGACATAATCCTGATAATATCAGTTAAGCCCTTGGATAAAAGTGGGCTGAAGTAACCCCCTACCATGGACTTTCAAGTTAGATTAACTAATAGTTTTTTTTGTTGTTTTTGTGTTTGTTTTTTGCTTAAGCTAACGTTATTAGGATTTATGTCACTTGTAACCATAGAGTTTAGACCACTGCCTATTCATCCTTGGCTGTCTTAATAGAGCCATAGTGTAAGATAATACTCTAGGTAACAAGGTTCCCCTCCCACCACCACCACCACCAAGGGAATGGAAGATTTTGCTATCAATTTTATGAGAAGGACACAGATCTAGCAAAATAAATAAAATATATTAGGCAGGACATTGGTACGTCTGAGAGGTAAATCTTATTTCCTATGAGTTTTAAAGTCTGCAATTTAGACCTAGAATTTTGAAAATGTCATGGTATTGAAGATAAAAGTCGATATGATACTTATCAAATGAAAGTATGATGGTTAATTGTATGTGTCATTTTGCTTGGGACACAGGGTGCTCAGATAGTTAGTTAAATATTATTTCTGGGTGTGTCTGGAAGGGTGTTTCTGGATGAGATTAACAATTTAATCAGCAGATTGAATAATTCAAATTGCCCTCTGATGATTAATTTTAGATGTCAACTTGACAGGCTGTGGGGTGCCCAGATTAAACATTGCATCTGGGTGTGTCCATGAGGGCGTTTCTGGATAAGATTAGCATTTGAATCTGTGGACTCAGTAAAGCAGATTGCCCTCCCCAATGTGGGCAGGCATCATCCAATCCCTGAAGAGCCTGAATAGAACAAAAGGCAGAGGGAAAAATAATATTTCCCCTTTTTACCTGCCTGCCTTCAGGAGCTGGGACATCATTCTTCTCCTGCTCTTAAACGGGGATATATACCATCAGCTCCCCAGTTCCCAGGCCTTCATTCAGATTTAGACTGGAATTGTATCACTGGTTTTCCGGGGTCATCTCCAGCTTGTAGATAGCATATCATAGGACTGCTCAGCCTCCATAATCGCAGGAGTCAATTCCTCAGAATCTCTCTCTCTCTCTCTCTCTCTCTCTCTCTCTCTCTCTCTCTCTCTCTCTCTCTCTCTCTCTCAGTTCTTCATAGTTATTTATCTAAGCTATTGAGTTACCAACACAGCTCCTTTTATTTGGTCAGTGTAGATAAAAAACTGGGTCCATAGTTGGTTTCTGTGTGGTCAGTCTGGCCAGGCTCATTTCATATTAGAACTCTGTAATATTCCTAACAGAAATTACATTACATACTAGTACAAATTTAAAGAAAAATTAAAACAAGGGAATACAAAGACAGCTAAAAAACAGTAATGTACACTTTAATAGGTGACTATAGTTATTTCTAGCTATTTATTTCAAACTACTTTCTCTTGAAAAAAAATCAGGAACAGTAAACTGTGGTCAACAGTGATTATATATGGGGAGTGTGGTCACTCAAGTACTTTCACTGGGTGTCTGTTTTCTTTATTCCTTCATTGTTCGCACTTTACCAACTCATATGTACGTCTTTTATAATTAAAAATCTAAGTGGAATTTTTATTTTTTTTTATAAGAGCTGAATTTTTAGTTTGGTGGTTCCACTTAAGAATACTTAGACTTATTTAGTAAGGAAAATGATGCCCTAGAAAAAGACACAAAGGCAAGATAAGTGAATCTGTATTTATACAAGTTAAACTAGAGGATAGTCAGCTTTAGATTTAGACCCATTACTTCACTAAATATATATTGACTGATTACTATGTGTCAGCCATTTTCTAGTTGCTGAAAATCCAGCTGACACGCCAAGTCCCAGCATTCTTGCCTCTTGCATTCTTGTTGTGGAGAAAACCGATACACAAGTCAACACATGAATTAAATAATGTAAGTTCAGGTTTATAAAGGACATGATGAAAAATAAAACAAGGTAGATGACTAGAAGAGTGAGGGGTAAAGGGGCAGAAAATCATCAGTAAATGACTCTGAGAACATCACATTTGAGTAGCCTGCTTGCTAAATTAAAGTAAGAAAATTACTTACATGATGAAACGAGAGTGTTCTATGTAAGAAAACTCCACATAGAAAAAACATGTGGCAGGTATGAAATTGACTTGAATGATGAATGTAGAGTCACTTCTTGAGAGCGTTGTTTGTTTGTTTTGTTTTAATTTTTTAAAGCCAATTTCCAATATCGTTGTCTGAAAGTTGAGTGTCATCTCCAGGATATTTCCATTTATCTTCGGCCATTTGCAAATCTATTATTTTACATATCAGCTGCTATTAAATATTTGGATAATATGATCTTCTGTGAAATAAGGTACATGTTTGCTTGATTGGAGGGCAATGGAGAAAAATGAATTATTGTTCTTGATGAATTTCAGAAAGTGTGTGATGGCCACATATCTTACATCATTTAGGTTCAATCATTGTAGAGATAGAAGTTACACTACATAACATCACAAGATCAGTTTACTGTATATATTGTGATTGCATCTTTTCAAATGAGAGAATGTATAGATGTTGGTAATATTGCCAGTCAGTTTATTTATGTAAAACTGGAGAAACAGCTCATCTTGAGATGGTTAATTTCTAAATATCTGTGAATTTTTTTCAATACTTTTATATACTATCATCAATATAATTTGAAATTCTAGCAATAATGCATTTGGGGCAGGGTGGGGTAAAATAATAAGTCACACTGCTGATGGAGGATATTGAATGATTTATAAATAGTAACATGCTAAGTTAAAAATGCATTTGAAAGCAGTTAATATTGCTATTACCATCATACAGAGGTAATAATATATGCTATGTGTTATGCTATAGGAAGTATATACTATACCCAAGGATTCTTCACCTCTCTGCAACATAAGCAGCTTACCTCATATTTAAAATGCTGGCAAGCACAGATAATGACAATCAATGCTTCCAGTATTCAATAAGCTAATTTTCTTCCACACTGGTCTACATTTTCACCAGGCCATGAAATTTCTTTTTCTAGGTCAATTTACTGCAAGAGTCAATTTACTATGAGAGTCAATTTAGCATGGATTTTTAGATTTTTAGTTCTGGGGATCTATAATGACTGTATATTTAAAGTATTTAGATATTTTACTTAAATTTAATATTTTATAAGATAAATATAAATAGCCTAACTAATGTGAAATCTCAGCAAATGTATCCCTATTGATAAAAAGTGACACTTAATAATTTCCCATTCTCATTTCAGTAATTTTTCCACAATTAAAACTGTTTTTTGTTATTTTTCATCCTTAATGAGGTATAATCGACAAATTAAATTGAAATATATTTAAAGTTTACATTGTGATGATTATATATATATAATATGTATATTATAATGTATATATATATATCCATTGAGAAAGGATTCCTACTCATCTAGTTATCACATTCATCACCTTTAAACTGTTGACAAATTACTTTGCTCTTTGTAGAATAAAAAATACATAAACAAAACAATCATGATAAATCCCAATTCTCTCACACTGGTGTAGAAACAGTCATAAAGTACAAACTATGTGTAGCCTCCTCTGTAAAATCTGTCTTAAAACAATTCTAATATCTGTTATACCATTGTGGGAGGAGGAGGCTGTCATCTTCTTCTGTGACTGTACAAGCAAAGAGAACCATCACGTCCAAGGCAGGGAAAAGTATGTGCTATTTTTACATAATTTTTGAAATGAGTATTGAATGAATGACTCGCATTTAAAGTCTTGATTGCTCTACATTTTAAAGTTTATTTCAAAACATGAAATTAAATATTTAAAAAAAATATGTTTGCCACGAAGTGAAGGTGACTTATCAGGCTTAATGATAAAGAAAGTAAATCTCCTGTGCTCGCTTCAGCAGCACAAGGACTAATATGGGAACGATTCAGAGAAGATTAGCATGGCCCCTACACAAGGAATTTGCAAGGATGACATGCACATTCATCCTTGATGTTCCATAGTTTTCAGCAGGGGAACTGAATTGGAAGGCAGAGGGCAAGGAAGGAACTAGGACCAAAATTGAATCTGAGAAGCGTGGAGAGTGGGTATGGTGAGAAAATAAAGGTATCTAGCACATACGTAGGTCAATTCATTTTCAATGAAAGTTTACTCTTCCACACATCATACAACTGAGATTTTATTAAAGAGCCTGAAAAAAACCTCCTCTGAACCATTGATAATGCTTAGTTCTTAGAAATGAAATTAGATGAGGAAAGAAAGGACTTTAACGTTATGTACCTTTTAGGCAAGGGAGGAGTGAGGCAGGGAGATAAAGGTAATTTTTAACTTCTTTTTAATATTTTCTACGTTTACCAAATTTCCTTTATAAACAAGCATGGAGTTGGAAATTAAAGTTGAGATTAGTAAAATGTTAAAAAAAAAAAAAAAAGAAAAAGAAAATCTCCCAAACAGGTTCAATATTTTAGACTGTTGCATGTAGGGATGCACGGATAGATGCCCTCTCTTGGCAATTTCTGAAATCCATTGTCTGATGGTTCATAAAGGTCAGGTAATTTGTAGATTTACTGAGACACTGATAATATGAGGTCTGACAATTAAGTTTGTGAACTCATCCTAGAAAAAGTGCTACATACCTCATTGCTGAATATCACTTAGGTTACTTTCAAAGTACGCCCCTTTGAAAGCTATGCACCGATGTCAGCGCCTAGTGCACCCTTCAAAGCAATTTTGGGACTCTTTCTGGAATGGCCATCAGAGCTGTCGTTGTATTACCCGTGATGTCCAGAATGTATTCCTGTATCTTTGGCTAAAGAAAGAAGTCATTGGGAGCCAGATCAGGTGAGTAGGGAGGGTGTTCCAATACAGTTATTTGTTTACTGGCTAAAACACCCTCACAGACAGTGCCCTGTGAACTGCATTGTCATGATGCAAGAGCCATGAAGTGTTGGCAAAAAGTTCAGATCATTTTCATCTTTTTAACACAGCTTTTTCAGCACTTCCAAATAGTAAATTTTGTTAACTGTTTGTCCAGTTGGTACAAATTCATAATGAATAATCCCTCTGATATAAAAAAAAAAGTTAGCAACATCGTTTTGACTCTTGATTTGGACTGATGGAACTTGTTTGATTGTGGAGAATTGGCTGACTTCCTTTGTGCACTTTTATACTTTGTTTCAGGGTCATGTTGGTACAAATTCATAATGAATAATCCCTTTGATATCAAAAAAGGTTATCAACATCATTATAACAATTTTGCGAACTTGATTGTCAGAACTTGTACATGTGAACAATAATAACACTAAATTATGAACTGAAAATATTTAAATATATTTAATTGCATTGTAATAAATGTTTTAGCTTTAGAAATGAATTTATTCATACAATCACAACTCTATATAACATTTTTGACTATAGTCACACTTTAAAATATTGAAACATCTTACAACCATGGAACATTTGATGTGTATTTTAAATGAATAGATTAATAACATCTAAGAATATACTATTTAGGAAATAGAGTGTTATCTATTCTTTTTCCTTGAGGATGACAGTATTCTTCCAAATGACCAGAGCTCACAATTTGAGTGTTTTTCTCCCAGGACTGGCATACATGCAAACTCTCTTCTAGTCCCCTGGATGTGTGGGCTAAAGAGGGAAATCACAGGAAAGTTTGTGACTCTCATCACAATCAAACTTGCTACCATTTTAAACTATGTAATTACATTAATTGATTTGTTCCATAGTTTACAAAAATAGTTATTTTTTTTGGTTGTAGTGATAACAATGAGACTCCTGGGGTTCCTGAAAATAGTTATTTAACAAAAATCCTTTGGGCTTTTTAGTCTTCTCCATTTCATAGAACACCCACTGAAGTGCTCCGTGAGGTTGAGTGTTCAATAACGCAGTGTTAAAGACGAGTGATTCTTATGTTTTGTATCCATATACATGGCCTTGGAATCTTGTTGTAATGAAGGATCTGATTCTGTAGGTATGGGGCAGGGCCTGAGATTCTATAGCTCTAACAGGTTCCCAGGGGATGGTGATACTGGTCTTCGGACCATGTACTATTTATCAAACCTATAGACATTCCAGTGTAGAAATCCTAATTGCTCTGGTAGTTAACAACAAGAACAAAAGCATGATTTTCTTCTGAACATTCATCACAAATGCTGACATACCCATGTTCAGTTGGGGTATTTTCTTGAATACAATTTTTGTTTTATTGTATTATATATATATTTTAGCTCAGTGAGACTAGAAATCATCAGATGCAGCTCCCTCATATTATAGTAGAGGAAATTGAGGATGAGAAAAGTTGGATATGTGCCCTGGGTCACAGAGCTAGCAGCAGAATGTGCACTAGAACCCAGGAACCTTGACTACTGTTTCAATAAAGAAACCCTGACTTCTTTGGCATTTCCATTTATTGTATTCTTCCTGACACAAAGCCTAAGCATGAGTCAATAATAATTAGAATTTCACCTTTTGATGCTCACAATAGTTTAAATGATAGCAGTATCTTTGCACTTACTGACTTCCCTAACAACTAAAACTCAGAGTAGGCAACTATCTCCTACAATTACAAAAGTATCCATACATCCTCTTTCTTCTAGAACTTGCCATTTTATTATGGACAGTTTATTTCTTAATTTTGAGAACCTGGGGAGAAAGGTGGACAAAGAAATGAATGGGTCATTAGTTAAAAGGCAAGGGTTGAATTTGTAAAAGGTTGTGGCAAAACAAGCAACAAATGGGAAAGAGCGAAGGCCATCAATATTGATCTTGCCTCTCATCTTTCTTTCTTCTTACTTGCAGGTTTCTATTGTGTAGTTTCTCAAGCAAAGCAGACTATTTATGGTGTGACTGATTTAACACTACTGAACTAGTCCATCATCTGCTAATTTGGTCCAATTAAAAACTGGTCATAGGGAAAGCCTGGGAATTAAGCTAATTTGGAAATACAACTTCTGATTAATTTATGTCCTGCTCATTTATATCTCCTCTTCTAAAGAACACTTTTCAGGATGCTGATTTATAGAGGTGGTTCTTTCCAGATTTCTGAGTTCCTTTTGATGACCACCTTTGTCTCAGTCCCTGAAGAAAGTACAGCAATACTTTTCCTCTCTTCCTAAAGGCTATTGTTAAAATATTTATAGGGGATTGCCTACGATTTCCTGCTATCCTGAATTGGAAAAATCCCACTAAACAGCTAGAGACACCATTTATAAAGCACTTACACATTGCGTGGCGCTGTACTAACATGTTTGCATTCTCAACTAATCCTTACAACTCTAAGAGTTAAGTACTATTATTATCCCTGCTTTGCAGTTGAGCAGGCTTCATATTTAAACCTTCAAGTAAAATCATCAAACATTTTAAAGCAAGAAGAGACAGCTATGGGACCTGAACCAGGTTCTTCCTGTGCCCAGTAACGACTGATACTTTCACCCACTAGGCTTTAATGAGATTATGCCTAGAATAAGTCAAAATACTGGAGAGCAACAAAAACAAAAAATAATTTCCTCCGCCGTTAACTTTTTCCTCCCCTGCTACACAAGTTCTTGTAGGCAGGTAGGTGTTCTGCTCCCTATACTTAGCCTCTCCCACGCCCTCTGCAATTTTCCCTTTTGCTGCTGGGAGCGTCGGAGAATGCTACTGCATCTGGTGAGTGGGCAGGTGCAGCCACCATCTGCTCTAGGAGTCCAAATGAGCAAAAGAACTTCGTATCCAGGACCTGTCCCAGGATTCCAGAACCAGCTGGGGACACGGCTAACCCCGCCCCCTCGCGGTGACGATTGGCTGAACCCCTCCCGAGTGCAATGCATTAATTAATGAAGGTGGTTATATCCTCTGTAAGTTAGGGCGAGACATCTCTAAGGAGGTGAGACCCGCCGGGGGTGTCTGGATGGGGGCTTCAGTTCTTTCTGCCCGAAGGGTCCTTGAGAAGCCTGTTTGTTTTTCCCGGCGCTTGTCTCCACCCACCTGTTTCTCTCATTGGCCAGGACAGGTGGGCGGGTGCCTTTCCATTGGCCGGGGGGCGGTGTCTGTCCTGGCTAGGGTGGGGGCGGGGCCTCCGCCGCGCTGAGCTTGCCCTTGTGTCTGGTGCTCGGTAGAGCTGCCGCCGCCGCTGCTGCCGCTATCGCCGCCGCCGCCGCTGCCGCCGCTGCCGCTGCAGCCCGAGCATCCACGAGCCGCCGCCGCCGCTACCGCCACTAGCTCTGCTTCCACCGCTGCCACCTCCCCTCCCAGGACCCCGAGACATCCCGAGCGCGTGCGGCGGCTGCTGCTTGCATGTTCCCCTTCTCCCCCTGCCCCTCCCTTCCGTGACCTACCCACTCCTTGCAGCCCTCATCTGCACCTTCTCCGACACTCCGGCGTCCCTGCACCACCTGCTCCGGCAGCCCCGGCGGGCGCTGGGACTTGCTGTGCGCGCCGAGAGGAAGGCAAGCTCCGAACCCGTGTCTGGCAGACGGGCTGTCGCGGCTGCACCAACAGCCGTAGGAGGAGGAGAAGAAACTATTTCGCCCACCGAAACCCCATTCTGCGGGTGCTTCGCCGCTGCCGCTTCTGCTACTGCCAATCCGGGTCCGCGGGTTCGAACACCGCAGCGGCGGGGACCTTGGGTCCGGCGGGCGTCTGGAGGAGAACACTGGCGGAGCCCTGCACTCTGGTGCCCCGATCACCAGCATCTCTTTGCCCCCTCGTTCCTTCCCCAACCCTTTAGAGAAGGGACCATGATTTGGAAACGCAGCGCCGTTCTCCGCTTCTACAGTGTCTGCGGGCTTCTGCTACAAGGTAATCCCCGCCCCGCCGCGGGAAGCATCAACTTCACGCCCATTCCCCATCATCCCCACTCCACCCCATATTTCCACTCTCCCCCTTCCAGTCCCTCAGTCCCCAGAGATTTCCACCCCTCCCCCTGCTCCCCGGTGCGGCAGGGGGCAGTGGCAGTTTGCTCCAGCCCCTGAATCTGGAGCGCTGGCTCAGCCCTGCTCTCCCAGCGGTCAGCCCCTTACGCGGCACCTTTTGCCTTTTCATTCACCGGAGCTTCCAACATTTCTCACTCTCCATCCCCGCCAACCGCCCCCCCCGACCCCCTCACACACGCCTTTTGGCTGGCAACTTGTGCCATCTCTGAACAGTCCACCCTCCTACCAACCCCCACCAGCCACCTCCCACATCACGCTCCTGACCGACCCTCTTCATCTCTTGTCATGTCTTTAACCTGACCCCCTTTCGGGTCGCCTTTCTCTTTCCCCTTCTTCCCACCATCATCATATCCTTGTATCTTTAAAAAGTGAGTGAGAGTCTGAGAGCGAGCTACCGAGACGGCGAGAACAGCAGCAGCGGCAGCACCGTGTGCATTGCAATAACATCCCCGGGGGGGAATGTGTTGTGAGACGTGTCATTCACCTAGGAAGAGAGAGGAGACTGTGTCTGGGATTTAAAGAAGAAAGAAAGAAAAGAAAAAAAGATTAAAAAAAAAGAGAAAGGAAAAGAAAACGGAGAAAGAAAACGAATGAATAAATAAACCAAGAAATAAGAGAAAGGAGGGCGAGAGAAAGGGAAAATTTAGAAAATCCAAAGACACTTTGTCAACAAACCGACTTTTATTATTCAGTTTGTATGGTTTTCTTTTTTCTTTTCTTTTCTTTCTTTCTTTCTTTTTTTTTTTTTTTCAGCAAAGAAATATATGCATCCTAGCAGTTACTTTACTGCTAGGGATTTTCGCTTTCATTCCCTACCATCTCTGTCGGCTCTCTGCCGCTTCTTTCCGTAATTAATATTATCCTTTCACGTGAAATGTAAGCACCCCTGTGCCCGCAGTGGAGGGAAACCGCACAAAACACTGTGATTATGCAAATCATTGGGTTTGGATGCGGAGTGGCCAGGGAACTGGGGTGCACTTTCCCCTATACCCTCTCTTTTGAAGGAGGGAGGAAGGGGGTGATTATGAAATAAATGGCAATGTTTGCAGTAGGAGTACCTGGGAACAGCACACTTTGGGGTGGTGGTGAAGGCAGAGGCTGCGTTCTAGGGCTGGGTGGGCAGAGGCTGTAAGGCAGAATATTGTTGCTTTGAAGAGAGTAGTAGTATAGGGATGTGGCTTGAGTGTGAGACTCAGGGAGAATGGATGTGAAATGATGGTCGATAGGATTTTTTTAAGCTTGGTGACTCTTGATTTCTTCTTATAGCTTTGCCCACCTCTAATCCCTCTGTCATCATTTGTGTTTTTTGGGGAAAGATAAGTTAATCAAATGTATTTGTCCCTGGGTAAAAGGAATCTGAAAGTAAGACACACGTAGACCCACTGGCGTGCAAAACCGAACCGGCCTTTGGAGGATTTAAATGAGGTCAATGAACCATCTTTCAGCAAGTTCTTGGAATGCATCCTCTCCCCTAACCTCCTCCGGGATATAGATCGGTAGCGTATTTTGTTTATGCATATTGATGAATATGAAATAAGAGGTAGTGTACTAAATTTTCCTGAATTAACTGGCAGACCTTGCAGAGATATTTCTTAGAATATTTTTGTGTAATTTTGTGTATTTTATGTTGGATGTAAATTTCAGATGTCATGTGCCAGAATCCCCTAGAAGGCAGACAAGCCCATTCTTCCTGCTTACGCCGCCTCGTCCGATTTCCCACCGCTCACACCCCAACCCTCGCACGAGTAACCCGGTAGCTGGCTGACACATTACTTGGGTTTCTAATCCGTGCTGAAACATCCTTCCAGAGACTCCACTTCACCTCTCAGTAACTTGCATTTCTCGGCTTGTGTGCGTGTGTGCGCGCGTGCGCGCGTGTGTGTGGGCGCGCGCGCGCGCGCAACGCCGGGTACGGGAGTGTGATGTGGGGATATCAGTTAATTTGATGATTGTGATGAAAATTCGACACCGCTGGATGTGTTTTCCCTGCCAATCTGTGTGCTGGCCCCAGCACGTCACTGCACACACTGCTGGGCTGGTGCGAGCAGATTATTTATTACAGAGCATGTGGGCAATGGACTGCACTTGGGGGTCGCCTCCTCTCTGCCTTCTACGTTTCCCTGTGAATTGTCTATTCAGTGCACTGCAAAATAACTGTGTGCTGGTGCCTCTCTCAGCCTGGAGGAGGATTTACTCTTTCTCTACCTGGAGAGATTCCATGAGCTGCATTCTCTTTTTATTAAGGGCATGGGTCTCTCCTATTAAGTATGTAAACCAATGATTAAGACAGTGCTGCTTTCACAGCAGGCTGGGGGTGGTGGTGGAAGGGTGTGGGTATGCCAGAGTAAATGCACCACTGCAACCAGCATCAGGTCCAAATACAGAAGTGTCCGATAGAGCAAGCAGGGAAAGAGCACCAGCCTGATGATATCTGTGTACTTAGGAGCATCTTAGATCAGGCCATATTAATACACCAAAAGAGAGGATTTAAAGAAAAAAAAAGCGCTAGAACGGGGAGAGGGCGCAAAACAGCACTAGATTGTCTTCTCATGTTTATGGCTGCCTCACATTTATCAAACACTGCTTCACAGACACTTCACACTTTGTTGATATTGTCAGTTTCTGCTCAAACAAATTGCTCATGCCTTCCTTGTCTGTCTTGGCTGAAAACATTGCTTCAGGGTTCAGGTTTATGTTTCTCCCATCACCCTACTGTTTTATTAGGACTTGGTTAGGTTGTAAAATGAAAGCTTTATTTTCTGGACACAGATTAAATACTTGACAGGTCTTTCCTTTTATGGGCAGAGAAGGAAAGGTAGTGGGGGGAAACAAGTGAGCCACTGATTTTGGCTAGGGGGAGTCTGTTCTGCCTGCTAGTAGTTATGACTAGGCAAATACTATAGGCGGTCTGCAGCTTCTTATTTTTAGCTTTATCAGCACTATACTGGTATCTGGTCATATAAGTTATACTAATCAATTTATTTATCTTTTGTAGTATTCCTTTTCTTGCATTATTTTATACAAGAAGACTTGTATAAAATGAACATTTGACTCATTTGAACAGCTCTGTTTTCATTGTGTTTTATATGTCATCATTTAAAAAATATTTTCTGAGAAGCAAAATCAATCTTTTGACTTGTTAATATGAAGAGTGATAAGCCAATAGTGAGAATTAAGTCAATGATAAAAAATAAATAAATAAATAAATAAATAAATAAAAAGAAGAAGAAGAGGAAGAAGAAGGCTTAAATAGTTTTATTCTACAACATCTACCAATTCATGCCCAATGGGTCTTTATGAAATGGATAGTTAAATAGAAAATAAACATGTTTCTGACCAAAGTATAACTTGGTATTAGACTGCTTGGGTAAATTTGATTCAGTGTTAAGCTATCAAGCATCCTTTCTTTTTTTTTTTCCTTCATCATAGAGGAAAAATCTGGGGTAAGAGGAAGTGACATTTTAGAGAAACAAATTTCTTTAGACTGAGAGTGCAAAAGCTTGCCACCTGTAACTAAGACATCTCTTGGCTGTGGAGTAGATCCAGTTCAGTTGCTAATCCTGGCTGAAGCTGTGTCCCTTTCCATGCCTGAGGAGGCACTGCAAAGATGAAGACTGTCTTGGTTAGAAGGAAACGGTCCTAGAAAGTACAAATATGAGAAGGGCAAAATCTAACCAGAAAATAGTCATACATAGACCCTAATCCTCGTAGAGAACTTTCTTTCTTTTTTAGAGGTTTGCCTTACACAGAAACACACCCGACATCAATGCTGGTACTTTAGCATTTTTTTATTTGCCATGGAACATTCTGGTAAATTATTTGTTGTATTTAGAAATAGGATTTTCAGATTAAAGATCAATTGGACATACATGTTACTTGCCTCAGTATGCATCATGAATCCCCCCTTATATATTTTTGAAAACATAATACAAAATGCACTTACGTATATTTAATAACATGCCGATAAGGTAATACTTCCTACAAGCATCTTTCTCCCACTCTTTTACCTCTACATTTAACAACCTTAGTCTTGTCAAGCTCATTTGTTATGAGGAATGCAGTTCTTGGCATATAGCTCACTCCTCCCTTTTTTGATTAACAAATGGAACTTTGAAAAGTAGAGTCTGTATATAAGAGCCAATGACTGTAACTTAAACAGTCAAACACCAGACATTTAGTAGTTAAGAAAATCTCCTGCAAATGTGAGGAGTTTCTGGGTTAACTTTGTATTAAGATAAGGAAGCTTACTTTATTTTCTTTTCCCCATTTCTCCAAAGATTAGAACTCTGGAACCGTAATATGACAAAGGTAAGCATCATCTGAGATGGCCTCTTCTGGCCTTCTCCACTAGAAGATAAGATACTTGAAAATTATTTGCCCCATACTTAAATAGTGAGATAATGTCATTTTTCTTAAACAAAAAAATTGCTTAAATCACTTAAAGTGCAAAAGGAAGTGCAAAAATGTTGGAAGATATCCTAAGCATGCATTTTAAAGTGGCCTAAAATCAATACCAAATTATATGAATTGTTTTTTAAAATAAGGAGTCCATGGGGTATCAGATGATTGAGACAAGTAAGATTTATTTATTAGGAAGGACTTTGGGTACATTAATAAAATAACATAGACCTATCATATTGATGATTTATTTGATCATGTTGACATGCATTCTATGAAATTTATTGAGGAAGAACCCTCCTTTTAATTGACTTTATCAAACCTCCTTGGCAAAATCACCCATTGTGTAGCAGCTGGATGAGTAGGTTGAGGAGGCATCCAGAAGGGAAATCATAGACCAAGGAAGCAGAACTCAAAAGCTGAAGTCAGAAGCGCTTTGTAGAATTGGAAGATGTTGGTTTGTTTGCCCCCTAAATCAGCTCTAGTGCCAAAATGATTATTGAACTTAAGCTTCTTGTGGGCAAGCCGTGTGCCTTCCTTATCTGTGCAATCTTTTTCTATATTTAGTAGATGCATAATAAATTGTGTTGCATTGAATAATAGGTCTATCCTAATTAATTCTGATGAGTTAAGTGGTCCCTTCTCTCCATAATGTCATATCAGCACTCATGTTTTGTTACATAATTTTATTAAAAGTTAGTTTTAATGTTTTGTAGGCTATATTAGTTTAGGAAACAGTTTTCCTATAGAAAAGTATAGCAACAACTCTTGATATAAATCTTTAATTGAACCCAATCTGGTCAGCTGTTCTTAATATGAAGTTTCCCTACCCGTTTTTTTCTTTAATTAAAAATCCCGGATATTTTGCATTAGATTGGATCACAAATTCATTCCATGCAAAAAAGAACGGCATGATTTAAATGTACTGATTTAGCCTAAAATATTTAAAAAGGACAAGTTCATTGCCAAGGTTTTATTTGAAAATGTCAAGCATTTTTGGAGTGCAGTTTTGTAGCATCAAAAAAAAAAGCGAATTTTCTGCAAATTCCTTGTGTGAAGAGGTGGGTGAAGATGAACCTAGAGCTGTGGCAGCTGAAGCCCCCTGCTGTGTGATGATGCAAATGGCATCTCAGGCCTAATGCGCTTTGAAAACAGAGGAAAGCAGTCATGTGGCATGAGTGAAATGGGAAGTCTTTTCAAAGCTTGTAGTGGACCTGAACCATCCTTCAGATTTTTAGAACCAGGAGTTATCCAGATAGGATTTCCGATCATGTGAGCTCATGACAAAGCAAAAGAGAGAAAACATATTTTAGAGGTTAATGTCTTAAATAAATCCTAATAAAATTATCAATGTTTTTATCAAATGAATGGTGAAATGAGTATTTTTCATGCACGCTATCAGGGAACATGGGTACATTTAATGAAGATAAATAGCGAAGTTAAAATAAGATTTCTGTGCAGTTGTTTACATGTGTTGGACCTAATAAATGTGGAGCTGGGAAATACTCTATTATCCTTCCTTTTAGTGAGTGAAGAGTCAGTTCCTTGGTTGTTTTCTTATGAGAGCATTTCCTGTATTGTGAGAATGCAGTAGTTTTAAAAGAAACAGAGATTAACTATTCAGTGTATGTGCACATAGTTTATTTAGTGTCATAAAATATAATTTGTGTTAATGTCAAATCAGAGACTATTTCTTCCATGAACAATATTGTTTATCACACAAACAAAAGTATTAAATATGTTCCTTAATAAAAGAGTTGTGGACCAATTTTTATGGATAGCCTATTATGGAAGCCTATCTGATAACAGTATCTAATGTAGCTTTGTTTATTTTGATTCCATTTGCTACAGCACAAAATAATTGAACATATTATGAACATACAGATTTTTATTCAAGAAATGAGCCTAGTTGGTCCTGTTAATGTGTTCAGTGGGTTTCTTTAATCAGAGATGAAATTGTTTTCATCTTGGAAATATGTAGTATATTTGAAAATTAGTAAAGTGAATATTCTGCTAAATTAGGTATCAGTTAAATATTAATGCCAAAATCAGAGATGTAATTATTGAGAAAGGAAATATTCCTCAATCATTTATCTCTATGTACATATATACAAGTTTAAGGTGTACAGTTATTTTTAGGACTGAAAGATATCTTTATAATTTTGTAAGTAATCAGAGTTTGGGGCGCTCAGGGATGAAATGTAAGTAAAAGCAAGAAATTATTTTGTTTGCACTCTTTTACCCTTTTTATGAAGGGTAAAATATTTTTAAATAAATGTTCCTGGGCTGTAACAATGATTAAAATTTCCACTTAAAAAACACACAGGCAAGGTTTACAATTTCTGAATTTGCAATAAAGCTGAGCGTTTATTCTGGACTTTCTTTTGTGCTTATGAAACTGACTGATGAGAATCTATTGCTCCCTGAATAGGCACGGGGCTGAGGTTGTAAGGAGATCTGCCAGGGAGGGAACTGTCCATTAATTATTCACATTCTATTTTAGAGGACTTTGAAGTAAATATTAAGACAGTCATTATTCAACATGGGGATAATAACACTTTCTGAGTCAGCAAATAGTTTTCACTTGAATATTTAAATTATCTTTCAGCCCTTTGAATGCTGAAGGGGGAGCCCCTGGTTAGTCATAGTTAAACAGTTTCTCTGGAGGCAAGATGTTGACATCATTAGGGATTGTTTAGAAAGAAAAACAAGCATTCCTTTACTTTGAGGAACCTAAAATCCTAAAGCTAGGTGTGTTCAAATAGTGCAAATAATTTCACATAAAAAAACAGAAGTCCTTTTATAGGTCAAATTACTTCCTGATAATTTTATGCGTTTGAGGATGGTTTACCTACAGTGACTGTGCATTGTTTATCTGAAGTCTTTGGGAACAGAGTGAGAAAGCACCTTTCCTGACACGGATGTGCTGCCGACTGCTAAGTGTATAGCTGCTATATTGATTTGGCATAATCTATATAGCCAATTAATTTGTTCTTGTAAAGAAATATTTTTAGCATCTTTGCTAAAATTGTGTGCATTTAAAAATGCAAGTGCCTTCCATCACGCTTACTTAAACAAACCTCAAGGACTAAAATGTACAGTGCATAAAATGTGTTTTGACTTTCTTAATAAATTCATGTTTTAGATTAGCTTGCCTATAACTCTTTTCCTCTGGGGAAATTGTACATGATACCTATACCTTTCGTTCATTCTCGTGCCTTATATGTCCTCTGCTTTTTAATCTTAACTAGTACACTTAGGTTGCAGTGAGTTATAATTAGAATATTTGTATTTAAAAGCAAAATAGAAAATGTTCAATAAGCTTCTTATTTAATTGTCATTCCTTTACTGCTATCTATTTTATGTGCTGAAGTCTGAACAGTAAGTTGGCTTCCTTTACACTCTCCAGGAATATAGTATTTCCTCCATTCCTGACCATGCTACCAATCTGAAAGACGCATTAAAGTAAATTAACGGGGAGGGAAGACTCCTTAAAGGGTGTTCAGCTAAAATTTGTATACTGAATACATACAGATCGGTTGCCCTTTCACCCCTCCAACGCCCATACCCCGATGTTTTAGTAAGGATAAGACACGTACAATGTGCTTTTACTTGTGTTTGTTACTGTTATTATTGCATTTTGTGTGAGTTCAACCTTCTGAGTCTCAACAAAAATAGCAAAAAGAGGAGGGAAGGAATGTGAGACAGTCAGCCAAACACACACAGAAAACCCTGGCAAAGCCTACACCATTAGCATATGCTAGGCTGAGTATTTCCCTCTGTTGTTACATAATCCCTTTCTAATACAAAATCAGTTCTTATCCTTAACCCTTTCAGGAGGTTTGGAATTCTCTCACGGTTATATTTTGTATTTTACTTCATTTATTTTCTCACAACTTGTGTAAAACATCTATTGAGGGCCTTTGATGTCAATCTTTTTTTCCCCCTCTTCAGTCTTTCTGTATACAAATGTGCCATTCTGTGCCCAACTTCAGGATTCAAGAATCAACTTTTCTATAGCTTTCACTGAGAGGATCTAATTAGCATTTTAGGCTCTCTCTACTCCTGTGCAGCTTTCTTTAGAAAATGTATTAGTTCTATGAGGTTCCCCTAAGGATTCATAATACTCTAGTTTGTTACATGTACTGTGATATTCAGTGTGCCTTAATTATGCACGTGTCCTCCTTTCAAAGCCTTTTCAGGGATCATGTGGGATAGAACAGGGGTCTGGCTGTAAATTCACTGTCATGTATTAATGTGTAGGTGGTATTCAGAGAAGGATGTTTCTGAAGGCAATTATATATCTATGACTCCAGTATAGCAAGCCGTTCCTCACATTCTACACTTACTAGTTACTCTGCCAAGGCAGATGAAATTCCCCATTGTGATACATAACACAGTATCTGTTATTTCTAAACAGTTCTTTGCTTTGGGAATGAAATACCATAATGAGTGAAAATGTGTATCCCTTATCCTGAATAGGGATTGTTCCTTTCACTCTCTCAAACAAAAAGAAGAATCAGAAACTGTTCCTAAATCAATACTCTATTCCTTAACTAGTCCACTAACACATCTTGCTATGGTGGGATCTCATAGTTACGCTGGTTACTATTTGAGGCTATAGTTTTAGATCCTATTAATTGCCTGCAGTCTCCATGGGCTGCCAAATGTTAGTGCATTGCTAAATTTGAGACATTATATTTTCAGTTTTTGATTTTGATGCAATTTGGACAACTGTGAAAAGTATATAGAAACATTGAACTCAATCATGAGCACCGTGTCGAGAGAGAGAGAGAGAGAGAGAGAGAGAGAGAGAGAGAGAGAGAGAGAGAGAGAAATACCCTTTTTTTTTTTAACAGAAACTTCATTTTTTTGAAGGGATAGCTACAAGAATTGCCTCATTTAGTACATATCACCATTTATAAGGAGGATATTTTCCTACATTGCAGTTTAAGAGTATATCTCTATTAACTGTACCCATTAACTTGTATTACTCTGTATATCAAAAGAAAATTGAGTTTAGTAGATACAGCTGCTTTTTTTTCTTTTATTTATGACTATTGCAACAAAAAGCCTTTTGTAATTTGATATACTAACAATTTTCACTGTTTTTTTTTGCTTTATCATTTTATACAACTGCATTCTTTTGAAGCCATATTTTTATTAATGTTAGCTTAAAAAATAGTAGTGTCCAGGAACCCACAGAAGTTTTTCATTATGAGACTTTTTGACCAGAATCTGATGTATTTGTTTTAGTCAACAAAAGAATGCCATCTGCTCTTTATTGATTATTTTAAGCATTTATGTCTTCTTAGTTCATGAGATTACTAAGCATTTTATTTTGTTTGTGCTATGATCTACATAACCTCTTCGTATATTTTTATTATAGCATTTGGAATGTTAGGCGTTTACCTATCTGTCTCCTCTCATGGACTAGAAGCCCCTAGAGTACAGGGTCTTAGTCTTCATTTTATTTCAAGTGCCTAATCGAATGTCTGGTCTTTGTCTTTTTTTCAGTGTTTTCATTCCACTGATAGATTAGTTCTCCTCCAATCCATTTACTCTTGACACATCTCTTTAATTGGATCCAAATAATATTTAAGTATTTATGTTATTACTGCCAAAATGTCAATACAGTATTCAGAACTGAATAAATATTTGCAATAAATGTTCATTTGTGTGTAATGTACAGAGAGAAGACAAAAATGGATACTAAGAACCACGAGCAACTTAGCATAACAACATAATTCACAACAATGTGGAATCGTGCTTTCACTTAGGGTAGTCAGTTCAAATTTGCACTGAAAACATTTGTCTGATAGCTTTGAATCTCTCCAGTTTCTCTGAGCATTGTAACCCCCCCTTTTTTGTTGTTTTCCTACTTACTAAAAATATCTTTTTGTAATATTTCCTACTTACAAAAATATTCCTGATGATGACTTTGGGTAAACATGAAGCCAAATCATCTTACTGTTCTATTTAGAGTAGCTGGTGTTTCTGGATAAAGGTATATACAAAGAGGAATTACAAACTGACCTTGATCTGCCAGATTATCAGTGTGGACTGACCTGCTTTTGTTATTGCCAAGCTATAGAGTAAAGGTTTTCTGGGTAGTCTCTGAAGTACAGGTTCAGCATACATTCTGCTCTTCTCAGTTTAACTGGGGGAGGGATTCCATCCATTTTATTTAAAAGGCCTTTTAAAGAAAATCCTAAACATTGTTTTATATATATATATATATATATATATATATATATATATATATATATATATGTATATATATATATATATACACATACATATATATATACACACACACATATATACATATATGTATGTATATATATATGTGTATATATGTGTGTGTGTATATATATATATGTATATATATATGTATATATATAAATGCTTACTCAAACCTCTGTAACTGAGGACCCATGTTTGCTATGGCTGAATTTGACTTACTTCCTTTTTTGCGTTTTAAAAGACAGTGGGACATAGGATGGGAATATGAACTGCTTTTGAAGAGAATTTAAATATAGTTATTGGGATCTGAATACCAGTGGAGAAAATGCTTTCTACAATTTGTAGTGACTATTTCCACTTGAAGTGTTTTAAGAATACTTTTTTTCTAAAAAATTACCAGTGAAATGTAGCTTTCCTTCCTGAAATGACATTTCATTTGCCTTCAAATTTTAAAAATCAATTTCCGTGATGTCTTTTAGATTTTTGACTATTTCATGACTTTGGGCATTTGAAAAGATATTATTATAACTCGGTTAATTTAAGATCTACCAGGCACCAGGTGCTGAAATCACTGCCATCCTCATGTTGAAATACACATTCAGTAAGTAAATATCCAAAGTAGATTAGAATTCATGTGATTAAGAGTCATTCCCACTTTATGGAGTTGATCTTAAGAAGGATATTCTCCCATAGCTTCTGTGGTACCTAATGCCTTGCTTTATGTCAAAACATGTGGGTGTGATACAACAGCCACAGAAGAGTAACTTCTTTCTTTAAAGTGGCTTCTGTTCAACCCTTGCTGATAAACTTTTCAGAGCCCAGTGAATAAAGGGAAGATAGTTTGGGAAGCAATTTTTGTTAACTATGACACTGTTTTGATGAAAAATAATTTTAATATGCTACTACATTTTATTCATAATGTTGAGGATATTCCTATAAGTCTATGATTAGACATGACATCTTTTAATATTTTATGTGTAACCACATGATATTTGAGTGAAAAAGTTACACCTTCATATTTCTCAACATTTTTAGTCATAATTACCTACTCAGAAGTTGAATTTTCAGTTTGATATAAGAAGAGAGGACCTTTATCTGTTACTTTAAATGCTACAGCATATGAGACCAACATTCTTGTCCAGAGTCACCGTATTAAAAACGATACCCACAATATTCATCAAAAGAATATTGTACTAAGGGTACTGTCTTTATAGAAGGATTTGATGCTAACTAGCATGAAGAAGTTGTGTTCAATAACATTTAGAAACGTATTTTTAAAGGTCAAGTACAATTTATAGAGGATAGTTTCATATAGGCTGGTTGTCTGTCTTCCTTTCTCTCCTTGCCTCCCTGTTTTCTTCCCTCCCTCCCTCCTTTCCTTTTCTTTCTTAATATAGAAATGCTATGGGTGAGGTAAGACTAAAAGAATTGTGAAACTTCAATTCTCCATATCTTTTCACTTACATGGAATAGCTAAGATAAAGGTATTGGTAGAGAAATAAGTTCATAGTTTTTTTTAGAAGTCTGGTAGAAGTTATTAAAGTCAGATTTACTTTCAATTTTTATTTTGCTTTACCCAATTTTATTGACTGTACAATTACCGACTACCAGCAAAGCAGAACAGGTTATTTTTGAAGGCTATGGCCGTATAAAAGCCCATTTTGTAACACAACAACTCTGTTTGATGGATGGGTATGGACAGGTTGGGAAGACTAATGATCTTTTTATCTTTTAATGATGGTCTTACTATCAGATAATGGTAAATTTGATCGGGTATTAGGAATATGTCCTCCTAAGAACTTCACATCATCTCAGTGTACCAAGATGAAGAATGTGAGTGACTCATGATAGAAGAGTCAGGAATACATAGATACCACTGGTCCTTCAGCAGAACACAAGCAGCCGCCATGCCAAACTACAGTGAGTATGGACGTGGTAGTGAGGCTGGCCTACTGAGTGTCCTATATTTTGTAGTGAGAGTTTTCTATTCTATGGAGGGAGGTGATACCATTGGGCTGATTCAGGCTTGGATTTTTGGAAGTGCCCTGCAGCAGCTGCAGCAAGACACATGGTAGGATTTAGGGGACCTAAATTCTTACCTAAACCTTGCCATTGTTTTAGACACTTTCAGCAGTGTATTTCTCTTGCAGCTTAGTTTCTTCACCTGCAGATTGAGAGAGTGGAACCAGATCCATTTTTTTGTGTTGTGGAAAGATCTTGTGGATGATTGCGAACTGTAGAAATGGCATTTTTCTTTTTACTTTCCACCTAACAGTGTTTTATAACATTAACTGTGGGCTCTTGAAATGCATTTTACTAAAATTAATTTATTTATTTTTTTATTTCTAGTCGTGCATTAGTCAGTATTTAAAATTTTTACACATGTACAGAGATTTTTATTCTGATACATATGTCAGTATACATTTCCAAGCTTTCTTTTGCTGTCAGTGAGTTTTATAAATTAATTCTGTAGCCGTCAGCCTGTTTGAGTCATCCATTGTTTTCTCATGAATTTGTATCCATAGATCAACTTTAAAAATTAGTAAATTATTGCTGTGTTAGTAATTTTTATTATTAGGCATGGAATGAGTTCAGTGTTTCAATTTTATGTTCAATTTTGTTTTTCTATGCATTTTTACAATAATTTTATACTCATAGCTTTTGGTTTTCTTAAGTATACCTTGATTTATTTTTCAACAAACATCTATTTGAAGACCCTTTGTATGTGGTAGATATACAAGTGAACGACATGGAAACAGTTTCTGCCCTTATGGAGCTTACAGACTAGTGGCTGAGACACAGAAAAAGCAAATCAAAATATGTAATGGCTTAATTTTTTTTTTCTGAAATAAAAATTCCATTTTTATGGTAATATATTCTCAAAGAAACAGAATGTGGATAATGTCAGTGACGGTATGAAATCAGTGGTTTAACAACAATATTATAAACCTCACTGGGCTTTTAAGATTTTTTTATTTAAGGTTGGATTAAAGAGCTCTCATTTCCTCCAGACATTTATCCTGAAAACATTCTCAGTATGATGCCACTTTCTTTCTTTCTTTTTTTTTATTAATACAACTTGAAAGAAACTGACAAGTGAACAAGAAATATTCAAGCATGCTCTATTCTAACTGATTTGTTCAAGAGGATGATTCATTTAATTTCATAAAAGCTCAGTGGGCCAGAACGGTAGATGACCAGGTCAGCAGAGAGAATGTAGGGGAGAAGAGGTCTGTGAGAAGGCTCTATATAACAAGCAACAATATTTAGTTTTTCAGAGCTGAAGTTCTGCTTGAGCAATTCTGATGGTACCAGCGACAGTCATTTAAAGAGCTACTGATGCCTCAGGGAAAACATTTTTAAAGTGTCCTATCTAGAAACAATGCTCCTTGTACACTGTCATATATATTAAAACTCCGTCCCTTGCCGATATTATAATGCACTGCACCTGATTAAAACCTGTACTACGTTCTGTATAAACGGCTCCTTGAGGTGCTGTTTCACTGTTGTCCCTGAAATCTTCCTGCTCAGTCTGCTCTGAATATGATTGAAATATGAATCATCTAGAGAATAGATGAGAATCCATTTAAACACTTTTAAAATAAAGCAAATTTTATATACAATTACATAAAATGTTAGAGAGAAAATACCAAATCCTGAATAGGCTGCAAATATTCTTACTGTCTTTATATTACTTCTTTTAGTATTTACTTCGTGATGACCTCAACATGCAAATGATGTCATGTTTTTAGTAGATAGTGTGGCACTTTTGAATATTATTTATTGTTCAGTGGTGTCCCTGTAGTAGGTGATATATATCTTGTAGTAGTTAGGGTAAAACAAAACAAATCAAAACAAAACAAAAACAAAAACAAAAACTAAAAAACCCTGTTATATACTTTGGAAATCATAATGCTGGTGGGCTAGCATGTACAGTTACTCTATTTAGAGACTTATTTATCTGGATTACATACAACAGTACAATGCAGAGCTAGAAAAACCTCAGCTAAATCATTATCTTTAATTTTGCTCTCTTTTTATTTTGAAAGAAGCTTTAAAATTAAAGCAATTCAAGTAAATGCTATGTTGCAAGTGATAATTTGCAAGAGTGTAGTTTTATACTAAGTGATTTATTTTGAAAATATATTCAGTTTTCCAAAGTAAGACAGAGATGCATACATATTTGGAAACTTTTGCAAAGGGAACTAGGTGGTGCTGTTCTGTCATCTTTGTGTCTCAGTGACTTCTTTGGTCCTGTTCTCGATTCATTAAACACTTTCATACAGTAGGTGCATTAGGTAAGATACAGTTTTGGTCTCCTAGTGGTGTTTCTTTTTATTAACTAAGTTAATATTGATCTTGGATCTTTGATTTCAGCAGTATTTTCTAACAACATAAAAAAATAAACAACTTTCTTCCTAAGCAGTAAGATATATAACAATTTACAGTGTTCTTCATTTCTTTATTATATGTTTTTAAAACCTTTGTTCTTGGCTATTTGCCAAACTCTTACTATTTATTAACTGAGTCAGAATTTAAAATGTAATTTTTGTACAGTTTGAGTTGATTTAATATAAAAATGCCACAGAATATATAAGCCAACATTTTTATTATTTGAATTACTAAAAAATGAGTAAAACCTTTAAACAAAGAAATGAGAAACCTTTTCTTGAAAACAAAATTGTTTGCTAAGTTACTTCTCTATAAGAAAAGTGACCTCAATTAGGTTGTCAGTTAGTCATTTCATGTTTCAGGATATCATTAAGTTAATTGTGCCTTCCAGTGATCTTGGTGGTATGCAATAGTCTGAAATAAATAACACACTTATTTCAAACTAAATAATAACAAAATTAGTTCACTGTATATGTATATTTAGTACACTGGTATCTCTGAGATATATTTTCTTGGTGAGAAATATAGTTTCTTTCAGATACCTTTAGGATTAAGGATTGTAGATAAGAGAAAACATAAAAGGATTGCATTTTTTTCTGTCAAAGTCATCTTGTGTTATATACAAACAACTATAAGTTATGTTTCTTAATGATTTTATAATACCTTTGGAGAAGAATATATCATAAAACTTATTCTTTAAGGAAACTCTGCATGTGAAATAAGGATGAAGTATGTAGAGTTATACTCATGTGCCTTCAATCCTATCCTTTTGAATGAGGACAAAAATAGTTTGTATTCTTTATCTGATATAATAAACCATCCTTCCTGCTATTTGCATTATAAAACATTATTTTTTACCTCAATAGAAAAGTGAATGTTAAGTAGAAAACTCTTTACGTTTTCTGTTATCTCACAAATCTTTTATCTGTGGAAGACAGAATCGATACGGAATTTCAGAATGGTTCCATGGCATGTTATCTTACAATGCAGAGATAATCTCTGAGATGAACATCTTCTAGACTAATAAGCCTAAGTGAAAGTGCTGCTAGACTTTTTTGCTCACATCTGGCTTCTGGCCTCTTAAAATAAAGTGGATGTCACAAGTATTAGAATGAATACGAGTGATTTAACACTTGTCAGAGCTCTGAATTGGGGTACTGTGTAAGAGAATTGGGATTATTCATTCACAAGAAATCCCTTCATTTTCTATCAAATGAAAATTTCCCTAAGAAGGAATAGGTACCTCCCATTTTATACTGCCATAACCTTAAAATGTGAAGAAACCTAATGATAAATAAAGATTATAAGATTACATGAAAAGTCAGTATTTATGTTTTGGGTTTTAATTATTTGTATTGCAAAAATACTTTGTAGCTTTTAGATACTGTCTTTATGAAAGTAAACTTGGACTAGACAAATAAGTTATGAAAGGCACTCACAAATCTGCTGTGTCTACATGTTCAAAAATACATAGTGTATTTATGATAATGAATGATCTACTTTTTGAAAGTTGACATTTTGGCAGCAATACTAATTTAAAAAAAGCATTCAACTTTAATATATTAGATACTAGATTTACATGTGGAAAGTACATGACATCAGGACCAAAGCTTTTTAGTTAGCCTGTTTTTAAAATACACCACACTTTAAGGAAGGCATATTTGGTGAAAAATATCTGGATCGTGAATGAATATATTTCAAAATTATTTGACCTAGAGAACATTATGTTAAGTGAAATAAGTCAGACAGAGAAAGATAAGTACCATATGATCTCACTTATATGCGGAATCTAAAGAAAAGAATAAGTGAATGAACTAATCAGAAACAGTTTTGGAGACAAAGAGGAAAAACTGAGGGTTGCTAGATGGGCAGGGGGAGTGGGGGTAAGGGGGAAAGTGAGGGGATTAGAAAACAATCAGTAACCACAAGATGGCCACGGGGTTTTGAAAATTAATCTGGGGAACGTAATTTAGTGGTTACCAGAGGGTAAAGGGGTTGGGGGGTGGGAGATGAGGGTAAGGGGGATCAAATATATGGTGATGGAAGGAGAGCTGACTCTGGGTGGTGAACACACAATGTAATTTATAGATGATGTAATATACAGAATTGTACACCTGAAATCTATGTAATTTTACTAACAATTGTCACCCCAATAAATTAAAAAAATAATAATTAAAAAAAATTAAAAAAAAATTATTTCCCTTCCAGAATATAGGAAGTCTACAGTTTATTTTATTTTCTTTCTTTATTTCCTTCAAAAATACCAAAACTGACATTGTAACTCTGGGGACTGCTTATTATTTTAGAAGTAAATTTAGAAGGGAAGAGACTGAATAAACACATATCTGGCAATATGTTTTCTGCTTGGACTGAAGCTTCAGAATTTACACCAAAAATACTTTATGCATTTTTCGTAATTATTTATTTTTTGGAGATCTAGTATTAAAATGAAAGAGGCTTTCTTCACAATTATTTTTGATGAAGATTAATCTCAGGCAATGTAGCAGAAGGCATTGACTGTTAGTAATCAGTGGCAGCAAACAGATTACTTGGCATGTCATTTTTTTCCCCAACAGCTTCATCTTATCATTCCAAAAGCTCCTTTGGAAACTTCTGTAGAGGTTCATTTTCATCTTGCCTTGTTTTATCAGTGATGAAAGATTTATATCTCATGGATGTAAAGGTGTTTTTCACTTTAAAAGGTAGACTAAAGAAAAACAACAAGAATAAGTAAGGGATTTCTGGATTTCTTTTGAGATCAGAGTTTGATAGCAGAATAGGTGAAAAAGTAAGCAAAGGGACTGATTATAATTAGGAAATAAAAACAACAGTATAATAGAAAGGATAGAAGTAGCTCTTTTGTGGCATTAAGTATGTGTTCTTTTTCTTTCTTAAGCTGATAAAAAATAGAATCTCTAAATAAGGCTTGATATAAATTTTAGAAAATAGAATCTCCAAATAAGGCTTGATATAAGGTTTTTAGTTGATATCAATAAATCAAGTTCTGATGCACCCAGTGCATGTAAGACATCGTAAATGTATTAATAGATAAAGATTAGAATAGAAATAAATAAACATTTTGGATGATCTTTGTTGCAGCATGTTCAGAACCTAATTGTAGTGGGATAGCACAGTGATGAAAAATTATAACACTATAACACACAGGTATAATTGATATTAACCCACATTTGACCAAAAACAACACAATGAATAACCTTTGGGGGAAACAGCTTACCACACACTTAATATACTGTCATATACAACTTATAACAAACTGAAAACTTTCTAAATATATCTACCTATTTGGTTTGATTGTGTCAGGTTCTAATTTGTCTTAAAATTAGTACTCTCGTCTTCCTATCTTGGCATTAATATGAGTGGAAGTGATGGAGTACAATAATTAGGAAGGACTTGTCTTTTGCATGTCAGTCCCAGGAGAAGCTATTCTTATTGTGGCCTTGCAATTTATAAATTGTCAACTTTTCAAAAAGTGTCTTATTCTGGCTACAAATGGTCAGAGTTCACCTGGGAAAAACAACACAACAGAACAGTTCTTAAAACAGAGCAATGGTTTAATCATTGATTTGTTTTCATGAGATAATTGATTTCAAAACAAAACTTACAAAAGTAGTCGCTACATTTAATTCCGGATATGTCAATCAGCAGGTATTTCAAAGGAAACATTGCTGGTTTGAAACTAAAATCTTTAAAATTGGGGCGAACTTGGCATGTTAGGGAGCCACCTTCCTTATCCAAAAGTCTAAAAGTATATTTAAAAACTTTTGAAAGAGAATGAAGGGACTTGCATAAAAGTTTGTCTTCTTTCAGTTAAACAAACAAAAAACATATAGTGTAAATCAGAGAGATTTGACAAGCATTTAGAAATGAAAAATGTAATATAATATCAAGAAATTGATCTAAATGTGCTAATAATCTAAAGTAGTCCCCCTGACGTTATCTAAGACAGTATCACTATCAGAAGTTATCTTCTTGCCTTGATAACTTGTTTATATTTTCTTCCTTTTCCCTATAGACACTAAACTGTGAGTGCAGTCATACTGTTTATTGGTTTTATCTTCTACTTCTAGAAAATTGTCTGGCACACAGTTGTTCAATAAATTTTTGTATATGAATGAATATGATGCTGTTGATTAATCTTTTTTAAATAAAAGACTTGACATTTTGAGTAAGTTCCTATAGTGAACAGAAACCAAATTAACGTTTGTATAAAATATACCTACTTAACATTAGTTATGATTTAGTAGAGTTTTTTAAATCATTTTCTTAGACGCATCATGCTCCATATTTGGTTATAGACTGTTATTTGAGAACATTTGTAGTAGTGAGTATTGCATTAGGCTTGAAATAAAGCACAATACTGCGGTTGTTCATTGAAAACAATAAAGGAAAATTGAGTAGGGGAATTCACTTGCTGAAATGCCATAAGAACATTTTACAAACTATTAATATATTTGCTATGTTAGCTGTTTCTTATTGCTACTATATAATTCAGGATTTGTGTGTGTGTTCTTTATCAGAAATTTGTCTGAAGCCATGGAATTATAACTTCATTATGTGAATAAATAAATAAATAAATAAATAAATAAATAAATAAATAAATAAAACCAAAGATCATAACAGGCCATAGGGGAAATTCTACATAAAAAACCTGTTATAGCAAAATTGGATGAAAGTTTAAAATAAGCTCTGCTGTACTTTAGATTTAAATATGATCTCATTTCAACCCTATTTAAATCTTATTTCAGAGGCAATATAGTGTAAATGGAAGGGACGGGACAGGGCATCAGGAATTAGAGTTCTGATGACGACTATGCCAGTGGCTGTCTCCATCACCCGGGGAACCAGCTCATCTATCTAGAGGTCACTTACTCAGAGGGTGTTAGACTTGGATCATCTCCAAGGTCCCTTTCAACTTGAAGACTGACTCCAGTTCAGCAGATAAAATAAGTGCATATACTTTGCAAAGGTTAAGATACGATTATGTCTTTATCATTAAATGAGAAGTTTTAATTAGACAAAAGTGTTATAAAATAATGAAATAAATTATTGGCTTATAAAATTCTACTGATACTCTAAGCATGTTTTAAAAATGCATGTGTATTATGTGTGTATGCACATATATTCATATATGGGCATATTATGGATACATAAGTATATAACCTATAAATCTAATTATTATATTATTCCATTTGTTTTAAAAAATGAGTGTGTATGAATAGCTAATTCATTGCATTTATGAGTCTTCACCCTATTTTCTGTAAGAAGAGACATGAATAACTAGAAGAGGGGTCACTGAAGAAATATTCATTTTGTAAAACACTTCCAAGAAAAATCTTAAGCTATTAGAAATTGTCAGTCTTAAAGGCAGCATAAACACTCGGTGATTCCAGGAATAGACTTCACTAAGTGAAGTTACTTTTACACTAAGTGCCTAAAACAAATTGTGTGTATAATGTGTGTATATATATATATATATATATATATATATATATATATATACACACACACACACACATATATACATATATATATATATACACACATGTATATATGTGTATATATATATATAAAATTGAGTATATGTGTAATTGAGTATATGTATAATTGAGTATATGTATATAACAAAGGTAATGTCTTAATATCTTTACTCCAAGGGTATTTTAGACATAATTAAGAAATAATTTTCACACAGGACTGCTAGACTTTAAAATATAAAGTGATGAAATGCTTTTTGGTGTCTATAAGGATGGATGCATTTTTTTTCCTTTCTTCTTTGTTGGATGATTGAAAGGTGTGCCTCTTAAAGATAAGGAGAACTGAAGGGCCTCAAATCATGAAGTAGCTCTTCATGAAACCAGTTTGCACAAGTTGTAGCTCATCCAATCAAATAGAGCTTGCTCTTATAGAAAGCAGAACACTTGTTATTTCCTTTGTAAGTATGTCCTTCAATAAAGATTACATTGATTAATTTAGAGAGGATTTCCTAATAACCTCTAATCATAATCCTAGAAAGAGTTAAATTCCCTTTGTCATGGAGCAAGTCGGATGCAGTGTTTATAGACCATTGAGAAGGTCAATACTCAGACTAATTCACCCACAGCCTCAGATGCCTGGCGAAGCTGCCAGCACAGTTGCTTTCCCAGTCTGCTAGAAAGTCAGCTACAGCTGCAGGGGACATTCTTTTTTTTTTTTCCTCCCCCCCCCCCCAACTATCCCTAAGCCTGTGGATTTTACAATTACCATGGAAAGAACAGAATTAGGAAATGTGATTCAGGGTGATGATCACCTCACTTACCCTATTAATGGGTTTCAAATTAATTTATTATGAACAGCAAAATATAAACAGATAAGAAGAGTTTTTTCACGTGTACATGTTCTCAAATCCATTGAGTCACATTTTGGAAATTAATCTGGTGAGACTATCTTCCAGGCGTGGTTGAAACCTTATTCATTTTGGGGATTCCTAATATTTGTCATTATCATTATCCACGTCATCACCATCAGTTTCATCGTCATCCTCTGTGTTTTATGTTGTACTATTATGTGCAATTAGAGAAATGTAACCACAGGTCACAAGTACAGAGAGTGATATATGTTATGTCTTTGAAATTACACAGGCCTGGTCTCCAATCTTGATTTGCTGTGTAACTTTGAGCAAGTGATTTTTACCTCTCTGAGCCTAAGGTATTATTATTTAACCTGAGCAATGACAACTTTGATATTCATCTCACAGGGTATAGTGAGGGTTAATTAGGTGATACAGTAACATGCTTGTTATCATGTCCAGAAAATTCTGGGCACTTAATAAACTGTAGAGACATTGTGAAAGGAAAAAAAAAAGAAAAAGTTGTTCAATCCAAACTTTACATAAGATCCTCAGAATTTTTGATTACATTGTTCAATATTTTTTGCTAAAATATTTTAATAGGTTATTGTAGTGATTAAAAAAAAAAAGACTACCTAATAAGAAAGGTTGGAGAACCCTGAAAATAATCACAAAAAATTTTTAAAGGCTATAACATCTTCTTTCATTTCAAAATCTAAGGTTGTTTGGGCAGGTGAGAGAAAGGAATATAGAAGGAAGAAAATGGGAGAATGTAATGTAGTATATTGCCATTTATAAATCTATAACTAAGTATTGAGAGAAAACTGGCCATAAAATGTGTTAATCGCAATATACTTTAAAGCTAAATAACTTACATTTTGGATACTTTGTAGCTTTAGAGACAACTTGAAGAGCAGGTCTGTATTAGCGTATAGACAGCTTCTACTTCCCTATTTTTGCCTTCTTTCCTCCCTTCCTCTCTTCCAAGTACATGAGAATGTATTGCAAAGTCTTTTTCTTTGTTGACAGTATTAAATATATTCCTGGAAAGAGTCATCTATTTCTCTGCAGATGGATTTCAGAAAGTAAATGAAATCAATTATCAACAACATAGCCAAAAACTGTACTACAAGTGGGAGCTGTTGCCAAGGTCCATGGGGTGATCACATACTCTTGCTTTTTTGGTTTCAAGTACAATTATACTTTAATGGAAGGCATTATTTTCAACCACAAGGGAAACCTTGCCTACATTGTCTCATATAACTCCTCTTTTAAGCAAGGTTTACAGAAAATCTAAGACTTTTAAATTTTTATTTAAATAATCTAATTAAGATGCTAAATGGCCTTACCGGAGCTTTGTAGCTAACATGCTATGCACACATTTGGGATATCTTTCCCCTTTCACTGACTTTTAGTTGAATAAGAATAGTGTGGATTTGTTTGCCCTTCTGATGTTTTTGCTAAAAGGACACTTTCTTAGTGAGAAAATAACTCTTTTTAGAATCCATCATTTTCAAGGTCATAGAATATGTACATTGGCCAGTATTTTTTACTAAATGAAATATTCGTTTGGGATTCTGGATGTAGACATAATATAGAATCCATCTTTAGTCTTTCAAAATTAATATAGACGCATAAACTTAAAACTAATGTTTCAAACACATAACTTCATTTTATGATGACTTACGCAGATGGTATCAACATGAGCTAAAGATTTGGATATAAAGCTAACAATTAACGATGGGTATTTCTACCAAGCATATAAACTGATTGCATTTGAGGTTATTATAATATAAACACACACGCACACACATCATTTTTAACTAAGTGATTATTAGAGAAAAGACAGAGGTGTGGGCTTATACTGAGGAAAGGATTAGGATTTGTGGTTATGTTACCTTGGTTATATGAGTTTCATATATATATATATATATATATATATACACACACACACACACACACACACACACACACATATGACGTGTTATTTTTGCACTTTTAAAGAACTCTTTAGAACTTGAGCTGGGATTTAAAAAAATAATACTAGTCTGAAAATATGAAATTAATTTCTTAATAAACAATACAAAATTACTTTGTTCTGCTAAAATAAAATAGATTAATTATTCAGCTCAAAAAATATATCAACCACTAAAACATAAAATGGTAATATATTATGCTGAAATAATAGATAAACATTACAAAGCATAGAATTTTTTTAAAATGTCAGTTTAGTTAAGACAACTCTTTATGGTACCTTTTTGAAATTAAATAGTTAAACTTCCATATATTCTATTTGAATATTAAAGCATTGATTAAAATGTTTCATTTTCCTGTGTATCGTTTTTGTCCTATAACTGTAAGGTCATTAAAATGAATATTAGGATGTTTTTCACCAGTTTCTTATTCTGTACCAAACATTTTAGAGATTGCATCTTCTAATCTGTGTCATGCTTAAAAAAAAAAATCCTTATAAAATCAGTTTGTTTCTTCTCTTGGAGAGCTTCTGTCTACATACATTTTTTGTTCATTGGAAATACAGATTTTCTTATTCCTGTGTAGCCATTTAGAATTTTACTTTTATGCCTGGAATTACACAGATGTCAATTTTTAATAAAACAAAATTTATGAGAAAGCCAGTGGATAGCGTTTAAGAGAATGTTGATGAAATAATACTTGCACATTGCTGCAAAACCTTTTTTCTGTGCAAATTTCTTAGAGGTGTCAAAAATCATTGTCTACCTTCCTTTTTTTTCTGCCCAGAGCCAAGCAGGGAATTAGGAAATGAGGAGAAGTGCTCTTCTCACAATGGCCTTCAGTGAATATTATTGATGACTAGACACCTGCTAGGATGTAAAGGCTTTTAATCCATATTATTTTGCCTTTTAACTTGTCAACTCAGACATGGCAGCCAGAAGAGTTTTCTGTCAAACATTAGCCTTTGCATTGCATTATGATTTTTATTTTTCATTCTTGCAAGTTCGATATATGACACAATTGGGGATTTAAATAATATAAATATTTTTAGCTCTATGGAGGTGAGCTGGATAAAATATGTTCTGTGAATGTCAAAACATCCAGAGAATGTGCTATACATAGGTGCACTTATCAACTTCCCCAAATTATTTTTTATAGGAAAAAACTTCCCAAGATTTTAAACTCTCCTTTGGACTTTCTTTTTTTCTTTTTCTTTTTTTTTTTTTTAAATTAGTTTATTGGGGTGACAATGGTTAGTAAAGTTACATAGGTTTCAGGTGTACAATTCTGTAAAACATCATTTTTATATCACATTGTGTGTTCACCACCCAGAGTCAGTTCTCCTTCCATCACCATATATTTGGTCCCCTTTACCCTCATCTCCCACCCCCCTCCTCCCCTTACCCTCTGGTAACCACTAAACTATTGTCTGTGTCTATGAGTTTTTGTTTCTTTATTTGTTTGTCTTGTTCCTTTGTTGCTTTCAGTTTTATATCCCACATATCAGTGAAATTATATGGTTCTCGGCTTTTTCTGTCTGACTATCTTTACGAATGCTTTCTTCATTGTGGTTAATCATCACCTGTTATTAATGCAGTAGGAAGAATTTATTTGGAAGGATATTTTAAATGAGAAGTCATGCGGTATTTTCCCCCAGGCATCAGACTGACATATTTCTAGGAGTTGGAGATAATGGGCTCCTGCCATGCAGAGATCTCTGTGTGTCCTGGGCCTATACGTCCGTACCTAACACATGGTAGGCTCCCAACCTTATAACCTGAGAACCGATTCACTCAGACATGTTTCAATGAGTACAGTTGTTATCTAAATTTTCTAATTAGGATGGGAATATAAAGGTTATATTTCAACTTTTGACTTTAGAGTAAGTAACATATCTAGCATCTCGAGAAAAATGTTGTGAAACACCTCCTATAAGCTTTATAGGCAACCGGAAAATTCTTTTTACCACTTTTGATGGAAACCTTTCTATACTATTCTATGCCTTCTTTTGTGGAAAATGGTAAAAATTATTTAACCTTTTCTCAGTGTCTCAGCAACATTATCATTGGTACTCTGCTATCCTGGAGAACAGCATTCCGCAAATGTTTTTGAGCTTTTCTGTCTCTCTCCTAGTGGTGCGTTATGCTTGCCTTTTAGAATCACTTCCTTGATTTCTTTTTATAATTTGATGTTAAGAATGCAGATCAAAAAGAAAAAGAAATGTGTTAAAAATACGGTTAAGTAATATATTGATTGGCTTATATAACAAGGCACAAACAAGAGCCTGAGGGGTAGGGCTGATTAACCCAACAATTCTTGCTAACCATGCCTAAACTGTATCCCATGTTAACACCCCTTATTTTTAACTGTCTCCTGGATATTGTTACTGAAAGATGTGTAGGCACATAAATAAGTAACAGGTCCAAAGACTGAACTCATCTTTTCCATTCAAACCTTCCCTTCCAGGCCTCTGCATCTCTAGAATTCCTTTTCTCAGTTAATGCCCTTATAGCCACCCAAATATCTATGCTGAAAACTCTTGATTCTGTCCTTGACTTCCCCATCTCACTTTGTAACTTAGTCCACTATCCTAATATGTGGCGTTTCCTTTTCACCTCAACTTGCAGGACCTTGTGTGGATTCTCGCAGCCTTTAATCTATACTATTGCCTCATTCTCTCATCAATCTGCCCCAGTCCCTCTCACCCTCCACATGGTCTCCAGGGTTTTGTTCTGGAAAAAGAAAAAAAAAATGTCTGGTTATAGTTTACTCCTATATAAAGTTCACTACAGGCCCTCTCTTTTCAACACTAGTTAAAGCACAGACTATCGAGTGTGACATAAAAGGCATTCTCATTCTGCCCCCAAATACTAGCTACTTAACTGCTAACCACCCCACCCACTCTCTGAAAATCCTATTTCCATGGAACGTGCAGCATTTCCCAAAGCACACACATTTCAATGTGGCATTATGCCTTTCACATACCAAAAATTAACAGGTGACAAAATGTACTAATTCACTGCATGTAGAACTCAAAGTAATCTTGAAAACAAGCCATATTCGATGTCCAAAGTTTTCTAATAGTTGAATTTCATAGGTAATTGTGAATTCAGTTCCCTATAGATACCAGATAAGGCATCAAAATGAAATCAAAGGAAACACATTTGGGGTTTTGATCACGTGGGGTTCATGCTTTGGCCTCAAGAATTATTGTTCTAAGTGTGATCAGTTCTTTATTGAATTATATAATTCCAGTACCTACAGCTCTATTTGTGAATTTTATAGGTCTGTGTATGTGCAGACCTATAGTTACAATATTTTAATAATCTGCTGATAATAATAGTTTATGACCTTATGAACTATGTCATAATTATAATTCAGTATTTGAAGTTAACATATTCAAAAAGACATGGGTACGTCTGGTCAGCCGATCTTTTTATTCTTAATCAGACTTACAAAATGTGAGTCGAAATGTGTTGATTCAAACAATTTAGGTAATAGCACAAGGTTTTTAACCATATAATTTTTATTAAGTTAAGCTAATAGAATATAGACAGTTTTCATTTATACTTTGTCCTAGAGGTTTGAATCATTCTAAAAATTATTTTTTAATTGTGGCTCATTAATAATAAGATGAGTGGAGAAGAAAAATGCATTCATTGATGTTTGTTTCTGTGATACAAAATTATTACATATATTCCGTTGAAGATATTTTGACATACTTCACTCTTCCACATATATAGGAAGTGAGCCATAATGTCACTAAAAGCAAACTACTCTGTAACATCTTTTGCTCTTTAATAAAAGCCGTTATTTTAATAGCAATGCTGACCTGATAATTGCTAGTGGGTCTAAATTGGATGTGCTTCAGTTAATGCATCAGTAAGTGATGTACCTTCAATTCAATTAAAAGATTCTAATATAACCTAAGAAAAGATCTTGTTCATATTGAGTGCTTTAAATTCAGACTATGATTTCATATTTTTTAAGTGGTCCATGGCTTAGCTGACCCCATTAGTGGGTTACAACTCTCCTTTGGTATAACTAGTTGCTGCTGAGTAAGCATTTCTGAAAGTTCATTCATTCTCTGAATGAACCTCATCAGACAACTACCATTGCTTAATTTCAGAGAAGGGCATACCAAGTTAAAAGATGATCAAGATATTTAACATGGAGATTGAGGAAATACTAGATTGAATCAAAGGATAATACATTATCAAGTAACAATAGTTATTCCATTTGAAATCAACTTGATCTTACCCTTTTCACTAGCTATTATCTTTTTTCTCAGATGTTTGTAGGTTGACTTGCAGAATGATTACCTTTTTTTCTGTTTCCTTTTATAATTGATTTAGTGACCGATTCTTTTGTGTACCTGCCCACAGGATATATAACTTTTGGGGATTATGTTTCTCTGAACACAGGACAGTTGCCCCACTCCATCTCACACGACCATTATGAAGAATACAGTTCTCAAATAAATGTAACAAGGAAAGTATCAATGGTGTGCTGAATAGGTACACCTGTGGGGTAGAAAGGTGCTTCTGATTTTCTACTTGGAATGCACCTTGCATTTCTACATTAGAAAGTGGACATTAGGAGAAAAATGAAAGACTTCCTACCCACTTTAAGAAGGGTGTGGTTGAGCTGCTACCAACATTTGGATTTGAGATACGTTGGAATTCATTTGTACCGAGCAGCACTATCTTCGTTAATTCTAGCAGTGGGTATGAGTATATATACCCTGGCTGACCATTTTGGTGGTTGCTTCTTTTTATGTTTGTACTGGGAATTTGGAAGCCACTACATAAGGAACTCTGCCAGCCAGATGCCATTTTAAACTGCTAGTCTGCTTTTTTTGTGTGTGTAATGCAAGGTAAATTGCTGAATATAAATGATTGTTTTTTTTTTCATTTCTACTAGCTCCGATTCTCTTTCACGACATTATCTCTGACAGCCTGACTTCTTCTGTAGGACTCTGAGTATACTTCATCACAGTCTTCTTCATATTATTCATGTGACTGTCTTGCTCACCAGATGACAGAGCTTCTGAAGGCTAGCTTTGCAGGTTTACTCCTTTTCTGTTGCACAATCTACTCAAACATGGCCTTCAGGAAGTGATGTAAGCTGAACTAAAATTGGCTAATCTGGCCTGATTGTGTGGCTATGTAACCAGAGTAGTATTAACTGTGTTTATGAATGTGTGTTTATTAAAAGTTATGGTGTATAGAGAACTTTCCAAGTAGTCAGCAACTCATTCTTGTTTCTGCCTGGCCCAGCTGTCTCCCGACTCCCTAGACCGTGCAGTGGCTTGTCATCTCCTAATGCACCACAACTGTTCTGTGATGCATCTGTTTTCCTAATTGGTGGAACTGATCAGGATAAATGAGCCCAGTTCTCCTCCTGCAGGGGTGTGTGTGCTGTCATAAGCTAACAGAACAGGGCTTTTCTCTGAGGGTAGAAGGCTGAGGAATATCTCTAGGGAGGGTCCTGATTTGGAGCTGTGACCACAGACATGGAGGGGAGGAAAAAAGAGAGAGAGAGAAAACACCCGAGCTGTTATAGTGACTCTCCTATGCTCCCCATCCACTTATTGACTGCTACATGTCAGAGCAAGGCTTTTGCGTCTTCTGCCTGCCTACTTGCTTCAAAGTTTCTGGAAAACACACAAAGGGGAACATTTCCTTCTAAAGGATATCTTAGTTAGATTCCAGAACTTAGTATTTTTTGACATGGCACCAGCCTCCATGGTACATTTTTTATTTCCAGCATCTTTGATCACATTGGCCTAAGGCCAAATTCTAACCAATACTCATCTGTGTTGTTTTTGTAAATTCCTAATTATAGAACGACTTATAGTCTCATTGAGGATCAGGGTTTTTAGCTGTTTTATTCATTGTTCTATTTTTAATACCTAGCATAGTCTCAGCATATAGTGCATTTTCAATAAATATTCATTGCCATCATGTAAGTTGAAATCCCTTTTCACTTCGATTACATTCTTAGGAACACACAATATTCTCATACAGTTTGTCTTAGTTCCTTTGCTTTGAAACTCTATTTGCCATCTTTGAACACTTACTTTTTTAAAGTTTTTGTCTGACTTATCTATCTACCACTCTCTTTCAAGCTCATGATTAACTGAATGAGGTTGATCATATGGTTCCTATTCAATCTTTTAGTAAGATTCGAACAATTTAATTATACTCTTCTTACTATCTTTCTCATATCTTTACATTCAATCTTAAAATCCTATATTATTTATAAATGATTTCCTTAACTTAAATAAAGGATGGATTAGTTTGTATCTCCTATCTACTGCACTGTATTGTACTCTGCCTAAACTGCTGTGTTTCTACTACTTGTGATTTTAAACAAAAGTATCAATTAATTTAGAAAATGTATATTGAATACCTGTTATGTTCTAGCTAGGTTTGGTTATATAGACAGGAACAGAAGACGAAATAGAGGCAGTGCAGTGTTCTGGTTAAGGCACCTCCCTTTGCTGATGTAGAATTCCCCTTCTGTCTTCGCTATTTACGAAAGCTTAGAGGCTCAATGGAGTTTCTTCATATGAAAAAGGAGATGTGTTATACAACACATCTGAAGTCTCTTGTGGCTTTAACATTTAGTTATCCCTGTATTAAATAGCAGCAGATTAAAAAAATAATTTATACTTAATAATTTAAAACAAGGTTGGTCAAACTATTCCAGAGAGTTTTCACCTAGATTTCAATTGGCTTGTCCTTTGGGACAATTTTCATTATAGTTGATCTTAAACTTGCATTAGTTTGCTACTGGGTTATCAAGTTAAAATTTAAAAATATGTAGTGACTTAAATAGGTATATCATTAACAATGACAATTAATATATTCTGCAAACAACTTTGAAGCTAGCTGCTTTTGTATGTTTATAATGGGAAGACTGTCTCTGTTGTCAATGGTTAGATGACTTAGTTTCATCTTGTATTCCAGGAGAATATGTTTTTCTTTTTATGCTTTTCTGTAGTGTTTATTTGCATATATTTATGAACAAATATTTGTTTCTCTAATGTATGTAAAAAATACTGATGTTGTCAATTCCCAAATTTTCGTCAAAATTAAAACTCTAAATAATCTGTGCTGTTTACCACTAAATTGCATGTACATTTGTCTACTGTATATATCTTAGTTTCTTCAGCTGTAAAGCTGTGTTGGGATTAATAGGACTGTCTACCTTATAGCGTTAATGTGAGAATTAACTGAAATGATTTTTTTTAACTTAGCACCATGCTAAGTTAAAAACATCGTCACCAAGAAAAATAGTAAAATGCAACTGAGCTGTCAAGACAAAAAAAAAAGGAGACATACATATATATATCCATATACCTATATCTATCTATCTATGGATAAATGTATGTGTGTGTGTGTGTGTATATATATATATATACACACACACACATATATACACACTCACACACGTATATATAATATATATATGTACGTATATATATATATATATACACACACACACACACACGTGTGTGTGTGTGTGTGTGTGTGTGCATATATATCCTTAACAGATATTACATGGTAAGGATTTGATAAATTTTAAGTATTATGGTTTTTTTCTGCCATAACCCATTTATCATTTCTCCAACTACCTATAAAGAAACATTATAAATTAAAAGGGTAGTAAAAGAAAGAAGAAATCCTAGTCATTTAAAAATAAGAGGAATAAACTCAGAACAAAATTTAGCAGAATTACAGATTCTTTTAAAGACAATTGATGAATACTTAAGTACAGTACTTAATTCATTGAATAGTGTATATTCTGACAATATTCTACTGAAGGAAGTATTTAATATTTAATTCCCTCATTATATTTAATAAAACATGAGAGGGTGTGGATTTCAAGAATATAATTCTATCCATGAACAGGAAGGTTTCATGTAAATGAGTATCTGTATAGTTGTCCTTAAAGACTAACCACATTTACAATATATTAAAATGACCTCTCAAATCTGTCTGGATTTCTTGGTACTTTAGGTAATTAAATAAAACATTTTACTGAAATGATTTATATATTATTTTTATTTGAGCACTTCATCCAGTAAAATTTTATATAATGATTTTGCTTTGAAAGCACAGTTTTGATTAATTCTAAAGTGGCTACAATAACTGGGATATAACTAAATTGATAATATTTTGATATTAAAGTATAAAACATTGATTATAAAATAGCTTAAAGATTTATTTCCTGCATTAAAAAATCAATTTATATTTTAATTGATTTATTCTTGTAGTAATATCTGAAAAAACAAAGGGCTCCCTTTTGCCCTTAAATGACAGAGAAGTCTCATGCTTGGTTCAATTATTAAAATTACTTTTGCAGTACTAAATTAAAGATACATTTTATAATTTTTGATTATATGTTTAATGAAAGTTACTTGGAGGAGGTATCTCTTTATAAGAAATCGAAGTGATTTGTGATTTACTCTTAGTCTAAAATTTCTTATACAGTTACTTTTCCAGCTTATTTCTCTATTTAAAGAGAAAAATCAAGTGGAGAAATAATTCACTCATTAATTTATATAAGCTTACAGATGCTGAACCCTGTTTTCTTACATGACAAACCACAGAGATAAAAAGCATCTGACACTATATTGATTAGGTTTTTATAAATGCACTTTGATTTTATTTTTCTTGATTTATTTGAGAAATAAAGTGAAATAATACATAGAAATGTGTAATGGGTGGTAATTCTTCTTTAACTTCTTATTTTGGTAAATGCTAAAAGAAACACACCAGTCCTAATTTTTACTGACTTTCACTCTGTTGGATGAGTCAGGACTAATTATTCCAAGATAACTTCTGGACCACCATATTTGTTCACTTTATTTCTAAACTATTTTGTAATTCTGCATTTGTGTTAGCCCTATGGACTGTACTTTCCATATTTCAGATCTCTATAGAGATCTTTCAGGTTTGTTTTATACTTAGGAAGTTACAAACCTACATGGGAATCTAAATTGTACTAAAACACTCACTAGACCAGGGGGCCTTCTGATATGTAACCTATATTCTAGATCTAAGACTTTAGGTTGCAACCTACATAGAAGGCCTATCCTGGACATAAGCTGGGGGCAAACTTATGAAATAAAGTATGTCTGTGGTATTTGTTAACTTTCTAGACAGCCCTCTGTCTCTTCAAAGCTTTCATGATCTCTCTCATATCACAAAACAATTTGATAAAAAACAATTAGAATCCCAGGGGTGGAAATAGTAATGATGTTTTAGATTCATTTGTAGAATTTACATTTAAATAAAGCCCTTAAAAAATGCTGCTTAACATACAGAAATGGATCTTTAGTAAAATAGTCTCTTTGGTACCTGGATTGGGGACTTTTTGTACCTCAAATCATATTATAAAGGCAGGTACTAATTAGTAAGGCTAACTCTGCTCTCAGAGGCCTGCAGTTCCAACAAAATGGTCACTAATATTTCAAAAGTATCAAAAGAAAAAAACACAAAACATACACATACAAAAAGCAAAAAAGAAAAAAAAATCAAACCTTGCTCTGTCATAACAACAGGTGGAATGAATATGAGAATTTGTGCAAGAGGTGAAGGTGGAGAAGAGCAGCCTTTTCAGGTAATAAATGTTATGTCCTTGAAATTTAGGTTGATTCCCATTTTTAGATTGGATGTTGAATGTTGTCAGCCTTGTATGTATGGTTTAGTAATCTCAGTAACTCTAGTAATATCAACTCTTACAAAACCTAAAACAAACTAGCGTCAGAGAAAACATTTTAATGGGTATGTGAAAATAGGGAGTCTTATCATTATCCCAGAATGGTGCAATATCCTACCACTATTTCTAGGCGTGAGTCTGTTTATCAGCCCCAGTAGGAATAGAGTTGGATATGAGATTCCCAAAAGAATGTGGGATTGTTACCAAATGAGAGAGAGGACTATGCCTATCTACCATAGTCCACTAAAGCAATCTACAGTATCTTGAGTAATAATATTCAAATAATATTTCAAATAAATAATATTCAAATAAATATCAAATAATATTTTGAAGCCTGCCGATATGGTCAGGAAACAAAAACTACCTTAAGATTAAAGTGCCACTGGCTCCCAAATCATATGGGATAGTTTTCTGGACAGGAAAAGCAATACAGAGAGAAAAGAGGTAGGAGGACTATGGGAGAGTCAGTGGTGATACTAATTAAGATCGAGTTTCTACAAGTCCTAGTTGTTACTGTTACAGGGTAAGCTTTTCTTTTTAATTAAAATGTATTGGGGTGACAATGGTTACTAAAATTACATAGGTTTCAAGTGTACAATTCTGTAATATTCTCTAATACATTATCTATATATCACATTGTGCGTTCACCACCCAGAGTCAGGTCTCCTTCCATCACCATATATTTGATCCCATTTACCCTCATCTACCACCCTCGTCTCCCCTTACCCTCTGGTAACCACTAAACTATTGCCTGTGTCTGTGAGTTTTTGTTTCTTTGTTGCTTTCAGTTTTATATCTCATGTATCAGTGAAATCATATGGTTCTCAACTTTTTCTGAGTTATTTCGCCTAGCATATGTGGGGACAGAGCCCCAGAGAGCAGTTTCCAGGCTCTCGGCCTCACATAGAAAGGTGCTGGCTTAGGTAGTAGATGGTCATCAGCTGTGATTGGATGGCCATCGGCTGTTACCGGTTAGCCATTAGCCACTGATATAACTTCCGTGGCAAAGCTAGCAAGGCCTGGTGGTGTAGTGGTGTGGTGTGGTGGCCTGGTGGAGTGTGGATTACGGATTGCAGAGAGGCAGATTGCAGCTAGCAAGTGAGGTTGGTTGGCAGAGACAAGTGGACCGCGGGTTGCAGATCGTGTGGCTTCTGTCTCCTGTGTCTCCAACCCAGCCGCCAGCGAGACTATTGTGGTATGACTCCCCTAACTATGGCTCCGTGGGTGTTCTTTTTTGTCCTCATTATATCCTGTGTTCTTATATGGGGAGCGGGACTAGAGACCCCGCTTGACACCCCGTGTGACAGCATAATAATCTCAAGATCCATCCATGTTGTCACAAATGGCACTATTTCATCTTTTCTTATGGCAGAATAGTATTCCCTTGTGTATATATATCACATCTTCTTTATCCAATCATCTGTCAAAGGACACATTGGTTGCTTCCATGTCTTGGGCCCCGTAAATAAAGCTGCAATGAACATCAGAGCACATAAGTCTTTATGGATAAATGTTTTCAGATTTTTTGGGTGTATACCTAGGAAAGTGATTGTTGGGTCACATGGTAATTCTATCCTTAATTTTTTGAGAAAGATGGCATCAGCTTAAAGAGTAGATCTTGAACGGCACACTGGTGGTGAGTGGTGCACCAATAGCGAAGGATAGCAAAAAGTCATAAAGGTGTGGGTATTCCATGGAGAACACCTGACTCCAGCTTTCTGAAGTGAAAATCTAAAAGCCATTAGCAGAAGCAAACTGGCTGATAAGAACTGTCATTTTTCCTTGCAAAGATGTTCTAAAAGGAGTTAGGTTGCTTTATTTAGCTTATTCCGTGCTTGTAGCCTTAGGGACCAGAACAAAGAATGAACTGTGACCCTTGTTTCCTGCTGTTATCTCTAAATGCTCTTTAATATAACACTAAATATTAATATTTTGATAAGAATTGCAAAACAAAAGTAACAAAATTAAGCTTAAAATTATTTTTCTGCTGTTAAAATCATATTTCATTACCAATACCTCCACCAAATAGTACCTATTATTTGAAATTGTTATACTTGTTCAAAGCTTGCAAATTAGTGTAAACTTGGGACCTGCTGAACATCCTTTCAGCATTATGAGATTCCAGAAAAATGTGAATAGGATGTTTCAGTTGTTAGGTAATTTTCCAGATGCCTTTTTTGTGTGTGTGCTCAGATAATTCAAATGGCTTCCTTTCAACACTTCAGGCTTGTCGTATACACTGTATTAGCGTGTGTAACAGTTTTGAAGGAATTTGGCACAGACATCACATTTCCACTTTAATTCTCTAAGCTTGAGGAGTGCGTGCCAAGATCACTATAAATACCTCCCAATAAATATATTTTCACCAATTTTTGAAGTTTCCTTATTTCAAGTGTCAATATTGTACATGTTATGATAAGAGTAATTAGTTATAGTTTTACTGATATTTTGAATAAATACGTTTGGACTGTATTTATAGCAAATCTCAACATTTGTAAATGATAAAGAACATTGATCTATAAGTGATCATTCATTAAGATGCACATTGAAAAGTTTGATTTTAATCACAATTTCTGTGTCCTTAGGTAAGTAGGAAGGCAGTTAAAATTTCCCTATACCTTATAATTTAGACGCTTAAAATTTAGAGCATTTCCTTCCGGTCTTTTTTTTTTAAAGCTTTATTGGCTTTATTGACATCATATATTACATATAATATTATATTCTGTTCCCCACCTCTTAACATGAGTATAACATCACACTGTGTAGTGGGTGATTTAATAAACTATTCAAAAATAAAATTTAATTTTATATGTAACAAAAACTATGTTGAACTAATTTAGAACTGATAAGGTTCAGTCTATCCACATTTATTCCCTTGTGACTTTTTAAAAATATTTTTCTAAGGAGCACAAATAACGTTTAGAAACTATTTTTTTTTTCTAAATTAGTTGAGGCAGCATGATACATGGGTTAGTTACGTTCTGTAAGAGTGTTATGTTTCTGAAGATGTGCTATAATTTTTAAACTAAAATAATTCAAAACTGATCCTGGTGGAGGATGGCAAATGTAGTTGTCAACCAGCTAAAGAGGAAATAGAGAATGACATAGTTTACAATTGACTCAGTCCACCAACTTTTGAGATTATGTGATTCTTGGCAAATTTTATAATTTCTGGAAATAATTTTAAAATAAGTGAATTAAGAGGATTTGCACTAATAGAAACTTACTTAACCCAACTGCAACAGCAGTATACTAGAAAGAAACTTCGATTTGGCTTTGAGAACACCTGTGTGTGAATCCTAGCTCTGGGTAAGATTAGGGAAGTTCCTTAATCTTTCCAAGACTTGGTTTCTTTATCTATAAAAAGGAATAGATAATACATGCCTTGAGCAATTGTTGAAGATTATATGTAGTGCTTGTTTAAGTACTTGGCCCATAAAAGAGATTAATGTTATACTATTTCCTTCCATGATTGAGAGTATTTGACTGTTCCTTTGGCATCCTGTTTCCACAGTTTGCTTTTAAGCATGAGTGGGAATTCGTTTTTTCTATAGAAGAACCTATATTATTTAGGATTGGTCAAAGATGGCTTAAAATTCAGAGATGTTGAGGACAAATGTCCTGTTAAAAATCTCGGTTTATTCTGTGATGAGATTTCTGATTTTTGTTATTTGTCCTGTACTGATCAAGTGATGGGTTTTCCATGCCTATTGGTTCTCTGGAAGGGAACTGAGAAAGCTGATAAACCTCCAATAACAAGAGAAACTGTAACCTATTGTATCAGCTAATTAGTCATGTGACACCTAATGACTGGGACACGTTCTGAGAAATGCGTCATTACACAAATATCCATCCTTATGCAAACATTGTAGAGTGCACTTACACAAACCTAGATCATACAGCCTGCTACTGTTATTATATGTGTTATACTTTGATGTGATTGGCAGCCAAGCAGGTTTGTTTACACCAGCATCACCAGAAACATCTGAAAATTGTAGTGTAAGCCCTGACAGTGGCTTTTGTTTTTGTTATGCAAGTGCCTGACTTTAACTTTGATTGCCAAGGCATCCACTTCAAAGCTGGCTAAAGGTTCCTTTGTTTTGGAGATCCTGGTGGACTTCAGTAACTGACCATTTGGGCTACTCTTTTTTTTTGTTGTTCCCTCTTCCAGAGTTTTAAATTCCTGCTCTTATGTTTTAAATTCACCAATAAAGAGTGAGTCCATGGAACCCTAGATCCCCCGTTGACATCAATAAAAGCAGAACCTCAGGTCTCTGCATGCTGTCTCCCTATCCAGGACTTCCCACATGGCCCCTGCCTGCCTTGGATACTCCAAGGCCTGTAAGTCATAAACTTTTTTTTTTTTTCAGTTTCCTACTGGCTATTACAGAAGGGCATCTTGCAATCATAATAAGAACCACAAAAAGCCAGTCCAGTCCTAACATTGGTTTAGAATGGGGAGATGTCTGTGGGAATCAACCGGGGCCCAGGTGAGTGCCCCCCAAACATTTCTATTAATAGTCCATTCCATTGTTACGGATTTGCTGAGACAACACGAAATAGTCATACTTCGTGCCTGGACTTTAGGACAGCTAAGACACCGCTAGGTGACAGGAATTTTTCAGCTTCATTGTAGTCTTACAGGACCACCCCCTCATATGTTGACTGCAGTGTTGTTATGTGGCACGGGGCTGTATTAGAGGTGTGGGCAGATACAAGAATCGATCAGCTCAAGCAAAATCTGACCAGTCCACCTTCCCAGCTCTGTTCCCTGCTGCTATTGTGAATGTGTTCCAAGTTTCAGACGAAATATGAATAACACCAAATTTATTTAAATTAAAATGTATTACACATGCTTGAAGAAAAGTGAAGCAGCTTGGTCCTCAAATAGAAATTGGGTACAGAATTTTTCATTGGAATAGGATAGTAGCAAATGACAGATTTTGAATATTAGGTTAATTTGCCTTAATGCTTAAAGGTTGGTTGTGGGGAAACAAGGGTGTGACTCGTAAATACTAATGTGCTTAATTACCATAATCTGTACTTCACCTTATATTTAATTTACTTGTATACAAAGGACTTTGTTGTAGAATATATATATATTCTACATTAATATATAATATATATTATATATATATTATATAATATATATTCTATATTATCACGTATTCTGTATTGATTTTAAATAGACTATGAAAGAAACCTCTATCAATCAGCTTTATCTCGTTATGTACATTGTATTTTTGTTGTTTCAAAAAGCTAGGTTATTTGCTCAATGGCTTTAATTGTAAAAATTATTACGCATTTTTCTTAATTAAAATGATGCTTTGTATAATTTATCCATATCGTATATTTTTTGTATTTTGTATAGAAGGCAGTTTACCCCATACATTATTTTCCCTTTGTCTTGGAATTTTTGACTATAACTTGTTTAATATCACTGTCTTCTAAATTAACAAATCAGCATCATTAAAAGTATTCTAGTTCTGTCCTTTGGATCAGTTTCACTCCATAAGTTTGAATAATCCTGTGGTGCTCAAGGATTCCTTACAAATAAATACATTGAATTAATTGAGTAAGAAAGCAAAGAGAAGGGGAAAAATTATTTTGAGAAAATGTTTAGGTGGTACTCTTATTGAAAGGCACTGAGAAAATTATTAACTGTTTATCAACTCCTACATCTCCTATAGATAAAAAGAGGGATTGTCATAAACAATCTGGATTGCAGCATGATTTTGTTTCAAAACTATATAGCAAAACTCTGGAATCAAATTTTAAAAATACCATTTAAAAATTCTCTTTGTCAGTAAATTCTCTTTGAACAATATTTGCAAGATGCTTTATTTCAGTGATTTTCTCTGATTTGTTCAAGAAACCTGAAATTATTTTCCTGTTTCCTGGGATGGATTTCCACATGTTATACTGCATTGAGACATATGTGCTTATGTTTAGAATCATCTTCTCTGTTACACAGTGTCACTCTCATTATCACCCCAAGATTCATGTGATGAGTTTTTAAAGAGGGTGACCCCAAATCTAAGTGAGTTAACAAAGATCTTAATTTTTGGATTGATTTTCCCACCACTTTCTTTATTTTCTGAATTACAAAGAATTGTCTGTTTCCTTTTAGAATTTACTGAAAAGCCGGAGAGAATATTTTACAACATAGGAAATATATATCTGTTTTTCTCATTTTCAGTGAAGTGAGAAAAACATCGGTTATTTCTTAAGAAAAGAGAAAAATAAAATAAAAATGATGATAAATAACGTTTTTCTCTTGTATATGCTATTTTGATTTTATATTTATTTTGTATATCTTTTGTTTGTGAATATCTGATGGCTGTTTGTGCTAGTTACCTCCTTTTATGGTTTTAAATGCTATCAAACTTCTATATGAATGTCAAAAAAACTGCATGTTGAAATACTGAAATTAAAAACAAACCAATGTGGTTCTGTTAGATAATAATGAAATGGGTTATCCTGGGTTCATTTTCATTTGATAATAATCCACACAAAAGCTAAAGATGGTGGCCTTCTCAATATGAGAAAGCTGTTGGTTGACTATTGAGGGAAGACTTCTGAAACTCGTTTTCTTGGTTGTCATCCTGATGAACCTCTTATTATTTGACTGCAAAGTTAATTTTCCTGTGTAAATTGCAAGCAGCCATTTTACTTAACTTTGTTGGGCTCTGTGTCTCTATATCTTCTTAAAATGAGATCAGATTTGCTGATCCCAATTTGGCAGTAATAAATAGCAAAGTGATTGACTGATACCGTGTTTCCCCAAAAATAAGACCTAGCCAGACCATCAGCTCTAATGCATCTTTTGGAGCAAATATTAATATAAGATCCAGTCTTATTTTAATATAATATAAGACTGGGTATAATATAATATAATATAATATAATATAATATAATGTAATGTAATACCAGGTGTAATAAATATAATATGACATAATATAATATAATACCGGGTCTTGTATTAATTTTTGCTCCAAAAGATGCATTAGAGCTGATGGCCAGCTAGGTCTTATTTTCAGGGAAACATGGTAGTTAGAGATCTTAATTTGTTCATGATAGGAAAATGCAAAATGAAGCCACTTGAAGTACATACAGTAAGCTATTTTTGATGAGGCTCAGGTAATCATATGAAGGATATTATTTTGTGATACCTGGACACATAGTATGATCTTCCAGAAGTTGTTTTTCTGTTAGAATATCTTTATAAATTTAAATATAATCTGCATTCGTATTTTACATCCCTAGATTAAATTCATAAAACTCTCTGCTGCCAGTTTTAATATGCAAATATGTTTTCTGGAACCAATAATTCCCATCCAATTTTGAGGCCCTGATGTCCTTTTTAATACCTGAAATACAAGACTGAAGGAAAACATTTTACAATCAGGATAGATACCGAGGAACAACATCTCAGAAACTATACAACTATTGATCAAATTACAAATGTGAATTTTTTTTTTAATGTTCATAATTGAGCAAGAGTGTGGGTTTGACTAACTTGTAGCTCTGTAAATATTTATAGTAAGTTTTGAGTATTGCAATTAGTGCTAACAATTGTTTAGCAAATCGTTGGATTTCTCAGGCTTCATAACATCGCCTTGTAAAAAGTTTGGCTTGGAGGCTTGCTTCCAGGAACAGAAGTAGAGCAGTGCATGTTTTCCTCTGTGATCAGGGGCAAGCAGCCAAAGGCTCAGATTTGCTGGTCTCAACTTGGCACTAATAAATAGCAAACTGACTGACTCATAGAGCTTTCACTGTACAGAATTGAATGCTAAAAAATATTTTATATGCTACTGCATTGTCTCCAGATAGTCCCGAGATATCTTGTAATGTGGGAGTAAGGATGAGACATAGAAAGTTATGTGTGTATCTATCTGGAGGCAGGCAAGATTTTCCAATCACAGAGCTAGAAGACATTCCCTAAACATGATTGCTTTTATCACTGATTCACAAAGCATACCAAGCCATAAGGCATTCATTTCTGAAGTTAATTTTAACCTTGATTTTTTTTCCTCTTCCTAACTGCAACACAGTTAGAGAGATTTATATATCCAATATTAGCTTTATGTGGGGGAATGCAGTATATTACCGTTATTCACGATAGGTGTCTTCTATAAAGTTCCTGGAACACTGATTTAGAGAATACTGCAAAATAGTGTTAGAGTCCTGTGAGCCTCCAGTCACAACATTTTTTCAATGAATGAATACATAACCTTGTTTATGGGAGTTTCTGTTTCAAAACACCATATATAAAATATATTGTTGATTCACTAATATTAAACTCATGGCCAACAGCACAATAGTGCACCTGAGCAGAGCTGATCTAATGTGTGTATTTTCTCCCTAAGGCACATCACAGTCCTCTCGCGCTTAGGAGTACTAGACAGGACTTCAGCACTATGCTTGGAGCCATTATAAAAATGTACAAAAATGTGAGAATGTGTCACTAAATACACCTTGAGAAGGACACTTACATAGATAGAGTATGAAAACTGAAACAAAATGGCAGAGCGTTGCCTTTTTCGACCTCAGCTGGGAATGTGTGCATCTCAATTTTTTTGCTGCTCTGAACATGTCCTCACATGACCCTGAAAACACTGTGAATATCAATTTTACGGTTGTGAATAAATTTTAGTCAGTGGGTGAATTTGCAAATTACACAATCCAGGAACAATGAGGATCAACTGTACCGCATGTTGTCAATCAGAATGATTTTCGAATGTGTTTGTGTCTCTGATGGCTGTACGGAGGTTCCTCTTAATTCTGGGAAGTAATTACGTATAAATTTTTAAAGTTGCAAGAAGTCTTAGGGGTAAACTAGTTCAAACTACCATAGCATGTAGGAATTTCCTATAAAATATCTCTGAAGAATCAACATGAAATTTATGCTTTTAACATTTACTGTGATTGGGACCTTACAAATTCAGTTGCTAATTATCACTTTTGGCTGTTTTAATGTAATCTTTATCAGTTGGTTCTACTTCTCATCTTTTAAAGCTACAGAGCATAAGTCCTTTATTTGTTCACATAAGAAATCTTTTAGAAATTCCGAGGTTACTAAGTATTAATATGCTGATACTTTTCTAAGTTTAATATCTTCTTAAGATGAGTTTTTAATACGTGTTTGTTTGTTTGTTCCTATGCCTTCAACCAAATTGTTGATTAAAAAAATAAAAGCTGAATAGGACAGTCTCATGGTACAAAGTTTTAAAGCTTTCTACCATGATTGACTATGATTTTTGCTTCAATATTCTACAAATCAAATTAGTGATATGAGTTTACTTTTATTTTTATCTTCAGTACCTTTGTCCAAATACTTGTTTTAAAAACGTGTGTGTGCATGTGTGTGTGTATCTACACACACACTTGCAGAAACACACAAGACCTTCACTCATAGTCATTCTACATGACATTGCTGGTAGGAAAACAATGTCTTCACTGATGAAATTTGGTCTTACAAAGGATTTGCTATATATGATTATGCTCTATTTCACAGTCAGTGCACTTTTCTTTGCAAAGAAAATAAGAGACATTGTGGATATTCTTATTGTTACAATCATATTAACCTAGATAACTTAATATCTGTTTGAAGTTTAATGGACAAATTGAGGTGGATCAAAAAATAACTCTTTAGGATGACCTATTTGGATTTCTGTCTTTTAATTGGCCGTGTGTTATTTTTTCTCCCTGTTTCTCATTTTCTTTCCTTGTTTTCTTTATCCATTTAAGTCTTCAGTTTCTTTAAAGTTAATCAGAATTATTTTGGGGTATATGTTTTTTAGTACATGCCAAAAATTATGTTTTCTGTGTCCCTATTATTGAATATTTTTAATATTTTATCTTTACCTAATTTTATCGGTATCTATATCTACCTGCCTACCTATCTACTTACCTATCATCTGTCTCTTGGAGCATAACTGTAAAAGCTTACAGTATCCTAAATGTGTGAACTTATTTTTTGACAAGTTCATTTTATTTAACATAGGTCTAAATATTAGGAAAGCAAGTTCTTTTTCTTGCTCACTTTATAGAGATGGTCATTTGTTATTCTGAATGTCTCTTTTCACATCTCTACAGATACAAATGGTAACTATCTCACAGAGGTATATTAAAGATAAATGAGATAAGATTCATTATACCATGGGATTAAAATCATGGCAGTACTTTTTACAAGGAAGTGTTGATACTGATAGCTTAATAGAGGAAAGGAATATTGAGTAACTTTAAAGCAATACTATTCTTGAGACTTTGATCTATTTTCCCTTTGAACACAACTTATTCTATATGAAATTAAAACAAACAAACAAACAAACAAACAAACCTAAATATCCTCTATCCCACAGTCCTAGTAAAATCAGGCTGCTATAAATAAAATACTATAGACTGAGTGTCTTTTAAACAACAGAAATAAATCCCTCCCCATTATGGAATCTGGGAAGTCCAAGATCAAGGCCTGGTAGGTTTGGTGTCCAGTGAGAGCGGTTAGGTAATCTCACATGGTAGGAGGGGTGAGGGTCTATCTAAGGTCTCTTTGAAAAGAGCATTAATCCCATACATGAGGGCTCTACCCTGATGACCTAGTCATGTCCCAAAGGCCACATCCAAATACCATCACATTGGGGGATTAGGTTTCAACACATGAATTCTAAGGGGTATGGCATCCACCCTCTCCTTAACACACACAACCGATTTGAAATAGTTAAATGCCTTGCCTTCAACTATCTGATTACCATTTGCAGAGACAGTTGAATCAATAGTTTGCTGGTACTCTAGTCAAGAAAAATTGGGACAACATCTTCGATTAATACATATTTGTTAGGTAAACTGATGCTTTTTTAGTTTCATTGTTTTATGACTGTAGATTCTGTTGTTAGGATCATAAATGCTTTTTTCTTAGCATGCTTGCTCCGTCTGATATTTATATTAAGCTCATTTCATTTATCAATACTTGAAATGAATGTCTGCCCTCGTGATTGTATGTATCAATAGTAACTTTTCTGGCCTTGTTCTCTGCCCTCTGTTCCTCTGCCTCTGTTATACGTGGATTCTGTCCTTTCCCCAGGGACATTTCTCCTTTAGTTCTGTGGTGCCTTCCTGTTATGCCCCTTGGTGTTTTTCAAGGTCTCTCTCCCTGCTGTGTACTATTATATACTGTTCTGTCCATGAGTGACAGCAAAGAGGGATTTCCCAGACTGTTGATCATGTTGAAGTCAGGGTTACAAAGATCAGAAAAGCATACACATTCATTCAAAGGACGGATAGACTAACCGGTTTTCAGATATCTTAAAAAAAAAAAAATGAAAGAAACAACAACCCGGTATTTTGAAAACCATAGGTTATTTAGAGAACAATACGCAGAATATATATTTCCCATTTTTCATCTTTGCTTTTGATTTCTTTACAACTTTGGCTTTTTAACAACTAGCCAGTGAACCTGTTAAAGAAGTGTCTGTGTACAGAGTAAATTAGCAGAATTTCTAGGAAATGCCTTTTGCCTCACTTTTCTTTGAGACTTTTATCATGACAGAGATGCCTCTGTTACCCACAACACTTGGTGGATAGAAATGAAAGAACCAAATATTAAAAATGGTGTTCTAATTTTTCATTAACATGATTTCTTCCCAGTTTTTCTTTATTCTCAGTTTATTTGGTATGGAATGACATTATTTCTAAGAGTGAAAGAAAAACCTACTTCAGATTGTTCCTTATTAACAATGTGTTTTGCTATTGTCTTTTTTTTTTTTTTTCAAAAATGAGGTGTTTTTTTCAAAGGTGTTACAATCTAGAAGTTCTGTGGAAAATCTGGAAAATTAACTAGAAACATTAAAAATATTAGGTAGTTAAGATAGAGAATTCACCATATTCGGAGAAAGACAAGGAATCAAAGAAAGATCAAAATGGAATCTGTTTTTGGAATTCAAGTCTTGTGTGGCAATCTCCTAGGCCATTAGAGTTAGCAAGTCTCTAACAAATGTAACTACCTAGCATAAAAAAATGGTTTTCATGATTTTTTTGCTATGATATACACATTTCTTACAGAGTGTTGTGCAATAAAAAAGGACTCACAGGAAATTCTTTGGTGCATTATTATACAAATAGCTCTTACCTTACTGTTGATAACTTTGTAAAGAAAATCTAGCAACTAAAATCCTAATTTTAAGCAATAGCCCTGGAAAGGAGATAGAAATGTATGCTTTTACATTTGTATTACTTACCTATGGCCTTGAAATAGATGGTTTAATTTACCTGTGTATGTATGTTTCCTCATCTGTAAAATGTAGATAATAAGCTAATTTGAATGTGTAAAGTTTAATTATAGCTTCCTAGTTATAAAAGTACAGGTCTCTAGTTAAACTATATTGATTATATTGCAGGTAGGACACTTATTTTTTTTTTCAGTTCATAAACTTTTATAGAGCAGTTGTCAGTAGCCAATCTTCTAAAAAATTGTGCTTTGGTAACACAATATCATATGTAACTGAATTATTGATTACTGAAGAAGTCAGGATTTATTTTTCTTCTCACTTGGTCATTGTATTTTATTCAACCTTTTTAAAACATTACCCAAAGTATTTAGAGTTATGGTTGTAGAAGAGGGAAGGCAAAGAGGCTTTTGGTAATTAGCACACATATCACAAAAAGAGCTTTTTTATCTTCCCCACATTCTTTCTAGAATTATTTTCAACTAGGCTTTTGTGTCTCACCAAAGCAGATTCAGTATGCTTTGTTCATTCAATATTCAAGAAGGATTTGTGCTAAACTCTTGGAAACTGGAAATCAAAATAAAATAAGGCCCTATCTTCAAGAAGCTTGCCTTTTAAATAAGTCACTGTCCGTAAACAAAACAAGCCACTGTCAAGTCATACTACCATCATAGGGCTAAACACAGGGTGTGTTTGAGGCACACATGTGGGATGCCGAACCTAGATTAAGGATCGGCATAAATTAAGGACATTTTTGGTAGGGAAATATCTGGGCTGCAACTTTGGATGAGTTATCTATAGCCAGGCAAAGGCTTAGGAATTGGGGGACTATTTGAAGTCTCTGTAGCAAGAGAGGAATTTCAGGTAGCCCGTTTATCAATAAGTTGGATCCAAGATGTGATCCATAACATGAAAATTATTTTAAGCCATGCTAAGTAGTTTCATTTTATTTTAAAGGATGTGGGATGGTGCTTATACATTTTTTACGCAGCGATAAATCATCCACGATCAATTTTGTCTTTTCAGAGCGTTCTCTGGCAGCAATTTGGAGGACTAACTATAGGGGATGGTTAAAACTAATGTCTGGGAGAAGGAAGATAATTTGATGACGTGGTATGTCCAAGTGAAAATGACCAGTGGCCAGTCGAGTACTCTAGTCTGAAGCTCAGAAAATGTGTCATTCTAATGTCACGACAAACAGTGTTCTATGTCAGTGGTAAATGATAGCCCCTGGTATACATATCTGGACTACTTTTACTTCCAATGCTCTTTGCAATTAGAGACAGCAGAACTTTTGATTTGAGACCACTGTCTCAGACCTGGAGAAGCAATTGGCAAACTTTTCCTTAAGGGCATCTTTTAGTAAATATTTTAGGCTTTTTGGCCTTATGTTCTCTGTGGAAACTTCAAAATTGCTATTGTAGCCGGGGAAGCTACAGACAAATATAAACAAATAGATGTGGCTGTGTTCCAATAAAACTTTATTTACAGAAGAGTCAGCTGAGCCTCTGGCTATAGTTTGCCTCATGGAGCATGGTGAATAGAATTCAAACCACAATACTTTAGCTTCACTACATTCAGTGGACAGAGTAGACCTTTGACTTACATATGTTGATCAGTAAAAAAGAAAAAAATATATATCCCTCGTTCTGTTTTTTAAATATCCTTAGTTTACCTCAGGGGTCACAGACAAGAGGACCAAACCGTAAGGAAATAAATCAGGACAAATTACTGACAATGAGAATAACAGCCTCTCATACATTTATGATAGTGAGCCAGCAGCATTATCTGTGAATATGAAGTTCAGAGATGGCATAATACAAGTTGTTTTGCCAAGAAGCAGATGATTTTAAGATCTAATAAAAATATGTAGCTTCTTGTTATATCTATATATCTATTTATCTCTCTCTCTCTATGTATATCTATATGTAAATATAGATATCTCTCTTTCTCTCTCTCTATATATATATACATATATATATATACACACACATATATATACACATTATTTTTAAAGAGCCTGTTATAATAATATCAAGAAAATAAAAAGATAAATATAAAAAGGAAATCACCCATGCCACAATTTTAATTGTCTCCTTTGTTTAAAAACGTATGTCCTCTATGTTTCTTAAATTGGCGATCTAATTTCTTACTTCATTTGGAACATATATATAAGGTACATTGACCTAATTTAGATTAGGCCCTGGTTGAGGGCAATTTTGTTATTTTCCTTTCTTTCTTAATGGAATCATATGTTTTATATTTCAGTTATCAACTTTGAGTAGTTTAGCAACAATTTTTTAATATCTTAACTTAAAATGGGATGCAATTATGACTTTACCCATAAATTATTTTCTTATGGGATTTTATCTGATTGGGAATCTAATATTATTCTAATTACAGCTCTATTAATAAATACTAAAGAGAATGCTCTCCTACCAGTAACTATAGATGTATGGCCAGCAGGAGTGATTGCAAACAGTCATAGGAAAATAAATGCTTTTAAGGCTTTACTGAAAAACAGACGCAGACAATGTGGCATAGCTGGATGGCTGTGAAATCGAAGTAGCCAACAGATCATTCTTGCGTGCAGCTTTAAGGAACACTCTTTGCTTAAAAACAAACTTAAAGTTGATTCTGAACCCAAAAGAGTTATGAACTGAAACAGACCATAGAGAAGGGGGCTGAAGATTATAATCAAAGGGCATATTTTGTGTGTGCCCAGTGGGAAAAGCACTTTGGGGACTCCATGGGTTGTTTGAGCCACAGAGTCTTAGATCACATACACGGTCAGAGATTGTGTGCAAACTTGGAGAAAAACATCAAAAGAGGGCCTTTTCTCCTACTGGCATGTGAAAGGAAGGAAGGAAGGAAGGAAGGAAGGAAGGAAGGAGGGAGGGAGGGAGGGAGGGAGGGAGGGAGGGAGGGAGGAAGGAAGGAAGGAAGGAAGGAAGGAAGGAAGGAAGGAAGGAAGGAAGGAAGGGAAGGCAAAGTTGTAATTGCCTTTCTTTGAATCACAATTAAACGTGATTTATTCTAGCTTGGAGGAAAATTGAAATTACCAGAAGTTTCAGTTTTGGAATGCAATTTGCATTCTTAGATTTCTGGATATATTTTCATAGTAAATGCCAGGAACATGGTCAGTGTTCCTCTTGGTTCTCCTCAGTATGATTTAACCTTCGTATAGGATAGCAATCATATTTATTGAATGCCAAGCTAACACACACACACACACACACACACACACACACACACGCACAGAGGGTGACAAAAATATGTATACACATTTCAAGAAAGGAAAACATTGTATTAATTGTAATACTCAATATATACCAATAACAAAAGATGAATAAAGTCATGTTTGATTTCTGCAATTACAGGAGGTGCTCAAAGTGGTTACCACCAGAGTCTAGATACTTCTGATTATGGCGAACTACTGCTTGAGCATACAGAACATCTCTTAAAATGTGTATACATTTTTTTGCCACCCCTGGTATATTACATAACACACACCCACACACACACATTGAGATATATAATCTCATCTTCCAGTATGTTTCAAGGTTAGTATTGAAGGATTATTTTTAAAGAGACTGTTATAATAATATCAAGAAAATAAAAAGATAAATATAAAAAGGAAATCACCCATGCCACAATTTTAATTTGTCTCCTCTGTTTAAAAATGTACGTCCTCTATGTTTCTTAAATTGGCGATCTAATTTCTTACTTCATTTGGAACATCATACATCCCCGCATTGGCTATCCCTTAAGATATTTTCCATCTGCTCCTTAGTATCCAATAACAAGTTGCTTAGATTTTCATGCTTAATCAACTTCATTCTTTCTACATATTGTTGTGTGCATATTTAGTGCTAACTATATATTAGAGTACTGGAATCATTCAACTTCTTCATGACAGTCACCTATTCTGTACGTGAGAGGGAGCTACATACAATACTAAGAAATATGGACAAAATTTGAGGAAAAAAATAAAACATGCATTCAACAATTATGTTTATCCTTTACTCAATATGCAAGCTTGTGGATACACAGAGATGAATGTGGCATCGTGTATCTTATTTAAGAGTTTGCAGTCTAGTGTAGAGATCAGCAAGCTTTTCTTGTACAGGGACAGAGAGTGAATATTTTAGGATTGTGGGCCATATAGTTTCTGTGCAACCACTCAAATTTTGCCATTGTTGCACAAAAGCAGCTATTGGCAATATGTAAACAAATGAGTGTGACGGTGATAATATAAAACTTTACAAAAACATAGGTCAATGTCTAAAGCTTCTCAACCAACCCCTGATCTAGTGGGTAATAAGGACATACACATAAATCATTACATTTAAATGCTATAGTACGAGAACAGAGGTGTTCAACGAGTGTAGAGTTTAAATATATCCGAGGGAATGCTTTACACAGAATTTGGCATTTTAAATAGATACTAGAATAATGTGTAGAAATTAAACAACTGGAGAAAATAGAGAATAGCAAATGAAAAGTCCTGAACACAAACACAAAATAGATAACAATGTGTTTACACATGTCTTAAATCTGGCATTGGGACGTAGCATGTGTGCCTGCTATATCGGTGCCTCATACAGCATCCTAATACATTTGAAGTTTATTGAGTATCCATCAATGATGTTAACACAAGGAAGTAAAATGACAGTTCTGTCTTACGGAAACACTTCTGGTAAGGACTGGAAAAGGAACGGCTGGGAGGCAGTCTAGCTGGCTTTGTCCGAAGAGCTAATGGAAATGCAGAATTTGAGAGGACTGTTGGATATTCCAGAAAATTTCGGAATGGATAAATATTTCTATATGGCTGTCTGAAAGGAGTGCTGAGCCTGGCAAGAATCAATGCCCCTGAGATCAGCTGGGTCAGCTACCTAAAGACACTGCCATTGGTGCATGTAAATCTTTGTCTCAAAGATGCCAGGAGAAATGGACTTGGGGCTTGGTGCTCATGTTTTCCATCTCTGCACTTTTAGAATGGAGATGAGCCTGAATGAGCTACAGGCAATGGGATCTATAGTCTGCATTTTAGGGACAGGGTAGAAGGAAAAGAACAAGGAAGGCAGTATAGGGAGGATCAGGGAAAAAATATGAAGTTGGTGAAATTTGTTGTTGGGATGCCCATAGTTCTGGTTTTCATTATGCAGGTGTCCCCAGTGTATCTACATGAGATCATTAGCCTAGACGTCACAAGCGTTATAGGGCAAGGTTTAGTCTCAGATCTTTCTTAGAAGCTCACTGAAACATTTTTCTCCTTCTCGCTTGGACAGTTTGACAGGAAGTGGGCTGAAACTTACCTCCCAACATTTGGCATGTCTTCCCATATACAGGGCTTCTCTTGTCTGATATTTTTAATCCCTCCCTGCAGACTCAGACAGCTAGAGATGGAAGTGGCTTCAAATGATTATTGGAAAACAATATATAAGAATTATCTGTGAGTGATAGTATCTGAGTGAAGATAGATTTTATCTGAATGGTGGACCTACTGAAGTCATAGCTGAAGAGGAATGAAAAGTCCTGGGTTCTAATTTCAGAATTTTCAACTACCTAAATATGTAGCTCTGGATAATTCAATAAACATCTCTCATCTTCATGCATGGAAAAAGAAGACTGGACCAGATGACATTGATTGCAATCACTTTATTTATTTCACTTTTAAATAAATACCAATTCTTGGGCCTTGGTAACTTTAATTTTGAAACTATGAAATACATTATCGTTAATAGATAACATGAAAAGATATTCTTATTTCAACCCCCTGCCCCCAAAGTCATAGAGTGAGCCGTTGACCACTAAGAAAAGAAAACTAAGAGTTACATTTTTTTTCACAAGAGCCCCTCGTCATATTGGTTAATAGAGGTTGTCCCAGTAGGGATTTTGAAAAACATAATGGAAAACCCCGTTTAAAATGAAAACAGCTCTAAAGAGTATTTAGATGTTTGGGAAAGTTGAGTAATGAGAAGAAACTTTTATTATTAAAACAACCAAACATCCCAATGTATTACCACATTAGAGTTGTATTGATATTCCCCACCCCCCAAGAAAAATAACGTAAGTTCTAAACCTTAGGACAATAGCACAAAAATTGAGGTTAAACCAACCTAGTAAACACGGCAAAAAAACTGAAACTTAAAAGGATATTTGATATAGTAAGTAGAATGTATGGTCCAGAAATATCAAAGAACTATATTTTATTATGCAAAGGTGCTAGCACTATAAAATGAGCAGGATGACTGAAGCCGTCTCTGTCAAGATAAAGGCAGAGAGTACTTCTACCTCCAACACTCCGCGAGTCTATTACTGACACTGAAGGTGAAATAAAATAATCTTGTATCTCCTGAGTCCAAACTCTTAGAACTCTATCAATTCTTGGCATTAAGTTTGCCTTTAGGATAAAAAGATCTTTCCTGTACCTAAGAAAAGCCTAGCCTTGGCTTGACTTTGTCCTGTCCTTGTTACTCCTTTCCTATGGCAGTTATAGAAAGACTCTCATATGTGTCGTAGATAGTTGATGATTTTTTTCTCTCTCTAAATATACTAGATAAATAATATTGCAATAGACACTGCAAAAATAATTGAAGATTTTCTTATACGCTTACTCAAACTTTTACCTTCTTCGATTTTCCAAAATCAGTTTATGTCATTTCCACCACCTATATTCTGACCTGCAGTATAGCTACCAATCTACTTGATTTATCTATCATTATAGTGTATAAGGCGTGTGCATCTACTCATCTCCGCGTTCCCTGAACCACTTAGCATGATGTTTTATTTAAATAATATATTTTTACTTATTTAGGTAGGGTGTCCTCATATGATTCGTTTATAGGCAGGAATTTGACAATTTTTTTTTTTTTTTTAGTGACAGCCTCATTTTTATTTTTCATTTTTGTGAAGCAAATCTGCTGTGATGAAATATTCCCTTTTATTTACTTTTTTGTTCTCAAAATTATTGCTCTAGTTTTTAAAAATTGTATTAAATTTATTGAGGTGACGGTTACTAACATATGGGTTTCAAGTGTATATTTCATTTTTTAAAAATGTTTTTATTAAAATATAGATAACATACAATATGCTATTATATTAGTTTCAGATGTACACAATAGTTATTCAACGTTTATAGACATTAAGAAGTGATCACCAGATCACCATGGTAATTCCAGCAACCATCTGACGTCATACCACGCTATCACAGTATTATTGACTATATTCCCTATGCTGTACATTACATCCCCATGACTTCTTTGTTTTATTCCTGGAAATATGAACCTCTTATTCCCCATCATTTCCTTCAACCTTTTTTTAATGTTTCAATTACTGTTAACATTCAATATAATTTTATATTAATTTCAGGAGCACAGCATATGATTAGACATTTGTATAATTTAAGATATTATCCTCCTGAATAGTACCCATGTGGCACTATACATACTTATTACCATATTATTGACTATATCCCTCATGCTATACCCTATATTCCCATGACTACTTTGTAACAATCAATTTGTACTTAATCACTTACCCCTATTCACCTACCCCGACCCCTCTCCCATCTGGCAATCATCAAAATGTTCTCTGTATCTATGAGTTTGCTTCTGTTTTGTTTGTTTATTTTCTTCTTTAGATTCCACATATAAGTGAAATCACATTGCATCTGTCTTTCTCTGTCTGACATGCTCCACTCAGCATAATTACCCTCCAGGTCCATCCATGCCCCTGCAGATGGCAAGAACCCATTCCCTTCTATGGCCCAGCAATATTCCATTGTATATATGTACCACTTCCTCTTTATCCATTCGTTCATTGATGGACACCCAGGCTTCCTCCATGTCTTGGCTATAGTAAATAGTGCTGCAATTGACATATGGATACACATGTCCCCTTGAAGTAGTGTTTTGGTTTTTTTGGGGATAAATACCCAGAAATGGAATTACTGGGTCCTTCTTTGTCTCTTATTATAGCCTGTGTTTTAAAGCCTATTTTGTCTGGTATAGCTATTGCTACCTCAGCTTTTCTTTTTCTCGTTTCCGTTTTCATGAAATATCTTTTTCCCATCCCTTTACTTTCAGCCTGTTTGTGTCTTTCAATCTAGAGTGAGTCTCTTGTAGGCAGCATACATAAGGATATTGTTTTGTTATTTATTCAGCCACCCTATCTTTTTATTGAAGCATTTAATCCATTTACATTGAAAGTAATTGATTGATGTGTCCTTATTGCTATTTTATTATTCATTTTATTTATGTATTTGTGTATTCATTTATTTAATTAATTAATTTATTGTGTATGTCTTAAAGAAATCTCACAAGATTGCTTGCATTTCTGGTTTGAAATTGATGAACTCCTTTAGCTTCTTCTTCTTTTTTTTTTTTTTGGTCTGGTAACATTGCTGGGTAGAGTAATTTTGGTTATAGATCCTTGCTTTTCATCATTTTGAATATTTCCTGCCCATCCCTTCTGGCCTCCAAATTTTCTGTTGAGAAATGAGCTGGCAGTCTTATAGGAGCTCCCCTGTAGGGAACTAACTGCTTTTCTTTTGCTGCTTTTAAGATTCTTTCTTCATCTTTGACCTTTGGCATTTTAATTACAATGTGTCTTGGTTTGGGCCTCTGTGGTTTCATCTTGTTTGGGACTCTCTGTGCTTCCCGGGGCTTGTATATTTATATCCTTTGCCATGTTAGGGAAGCTTTCAGTCATTATTTCTTCAGATAGCTTTTCAATTTCTTGCTCTCTCACTTCTCCTTCTGTTACCCCAATGATAAAAGTGTTCCTATGCTTGATGTTGTCCCAGAGGCCCCTCAAATGCTTTTCATTTTTTTTATTCTGTTTTTTCTTTTCATTGTTCTGATTGGCTGCTTTTTGCTACCTTATTATCTAAATCACTGATTTCATCTAATGTTTTATCTGTGTTTCATCTAACCTACTATTATTGATTCCTTTTAACATATTCTTCATTTAAGTTATTGAATTCTTTATTTCTGACTGTTTCTTTTTAATGTTTTCTACCTCTATTTTTTATGTTTCTTATCTCCTTGAGATCACTAAACATTTTTATAACCAGTGTTTGGAACTCTGCGTCTGGTAGGTTGCTTGTCTCCATTTTGTTTAGTTCTTTTTTGGGAGCTTTGTTCTATTCTTTCATTTTGGACATGTTTCTTTGTCTCCCCATTTTGGCTGCCTCCCTGTGTTTGTTTCTCTATATTAGGTAGGACTGTTCTTCTTGGTTTTAGTAGAGTGGCCTTATATAGGAGGTGTGCTGTGGGGCTCATGACACAGTCTTCCTGATCCCCTAGCCAGGTACTCTAGGTGTGTACCTTGTGTGGGTTGTGTGTACTCTGCTGTTGTAGTTGAGCCTTGGTTGCTGTTGACGCATCATTGGGAGGGATTGACCTTCAGGCTGATTGATTGTGAGGATTGGCTGTGAGTACAGTGGAGGAGCTGTTGTGCGGGGACTGAGCCTACAGAGCAGGATTCACTTTAGCAGGGCTCTCGTACTTGCCCAGTGAGCACTTTGGGTATGTTGTCCCCAGAGATGGCCAGGTGATGCTCCAACGGGGTCTGAAGGTGGGAATTAGATGTACCCGCCCCAGAATCTTCTGGAAGGGTTCCTACTGCAGGCCAAGTTTAGCCTCAGCCTGTGTCGTGTGTGGGGCCACCTGACATGAGCCACGTAGCAATCCCCAGATGGCTGACACCTGTGCTGGGCTTGGAATTGCATCAAGAAGCCAAGCTGCAAATTGAGGCTCGCTATTGCTAGTGCTGGGCTTGGTGCTGCTCAGCCAGAGGTCCGTGTCATGCCAAAGGCAGATGCTGCTAGTCTGGGTTTTGTGAACCTTTGAGAGATTTTTAGGAAGATCTTCAGCATGACCCAAGATAAGCCATTTATATGGAAAAGCCACTGGAAGCAGCTTGGGAGGGCTGGAAAGTTGAATGGGGTGGGGTCAAGGAATCTGGTCCAATGAACGCTGTTCATCAGGTTGATGGATATAGTGGACGCCTGTGTCTGCATGCTGGGAGGGGGTAGGTCTCAACAAAGAAACATCAATTCTGCTAGCATTTCTGTCAGCGTTAAAGCTATTCCTTCAACCCTCTCTATGAAACCAGACAACTCACTTTCTCCCTGTGTGTCCCTGGTGCCTTTCAAGCTGCTGCCCCAGCACTGGAGCTCAGAACGAGTGAGTACATCAGTCCACGTGTGGTCCTTTTAAGTGGGGTGCCTGGGAGTACAGCCGCCTTCCATCCCACTCAGCCACAATCTCTGCATGTTTTCACAGCCAAACGTTCTGGGGACTTCTCTCCCTGGCACTGAAATCCTGGGCTGGGAAGGGACTGGGACCCCTTGCTCATCAAAGGTGGGTGACCTCCACAACCAAGATATCTCTCCATATTTTTAATGGTCACACAAGGATGTGTTACCAGCCCGTTCCACATCTTTGCCCCTCCTGCCAGTCTTGAGGGGGCTTTTTATGTGTGTTGGTAGTTGTAGGGCTTTGGTTTTGCTAGACTTCAGGAGATTGTCAATGATGGTTGTTCTGTAGGTTAGTTGTAATTTTGATGTGGTCATGAGAGGAGATAAGCACAGCATCGACCGACTCTGCCATGTTGACTGTATCTCTTGATAGAAAATTTATACTGCACAGACTCTAGAATTAATTATGGCCTAGGATTAAGCTTCTTGAGTGTGAAATCACATATAGCATCATGAAAATAATTGTGTAACTAAAACAATGAAGATGTGAATTCCACATATCCTCTTATTTAATATAGCAATTTATTTCTGAAGGAAGAAAGGTAAAATACAAACAAAATAAATATTATGTTTGTTTTCCAAAGATTTAGTAGAATTAAGTAATCTTCTGACTATCAGAAGAGGAGCACAGAGAATTTTAATTATGTGGAGGCCTGACAGGTGCTTGCTGTTTTGAGTGGGAATACTGTTTACACTAGAATATATTCAGCTTCAGCTACAAAATATTAAATTATCAATTCAACTATTGATTTAAACTCTACTAAAGAGGAGAGTTTAGCCATTGAGCTGTAATGGCAAAGAGTCTGTTTTTTCTTGGTTTTTAAAAGAAGACATATAAAAATCATTTTTTAGTCATGATGTGATTATGTATAGATTGGATGCAAAGCATAAAAACATTGTTACATCTATCTTTGTTGCAGTCAACTTTTAACAATGATGGTGGTTGATGTGTACTTTGTTTCCTATAACATGATGGTATATCTCCTGTGATAAACCTGAAGGCTTTTCCAATTTCTTCATAATATGTTTATCTCTTTGCAAAAGGCTTTTTTTCTTCCCAAGATGGTCTAACATTTATTTCTGAAAATTTTTTTTATTATCATCAATTAATATTTTTTCAGTTGCTTAAGAATTGTATTTCTTACAATGCAAAATAGCATATATATGTGTATATATGTATATCTTTATAGTATTTATTTACAATATGTAAGAGATCCTTATTTAATTATTTAAAATAAATTAGGTGTCAGTATGAAACATTCTGCAATATTTAAATAATTCACTTTGTTTTCACTTCTAGTAATAAGAAAACATACAACCATTTAAACATTTTATATGCATTTACATAAAGTATGGAAATAATGCAAAAAGCCTGGCTTTCTTCTAATGAGGATAATGCATATTTAAAAAAAATAAATAATATTATATGTAATGAATTCAGTTCAAATTTATTTCTGTATTATACAAATTGTAAATCATCTGATATTGACCTTGTTAATAAAATTTCAGTATCATAGCATCATTTAGATTGATGGAGCCAATTATCAGCATTGCTCAAGGACAATAAAAGGACCAAGAATCATTTTTTTGATAGATAGTGTACATTTGTTGCATTTTCCGTTGGTGTTTTCCTAGCAAGAATATAAAATTTTGGAGACATAAAAAAAAGTCAATATTAAAATTAAATTAAAAATAAATATTAACTTTCTAAGCAATTGTTTAAGCATAAAGCCTTGGCATAGTAATAAATATATAATAACATACATAAAATTTATTAATCACTGTTTTTCACTCTATGATCTGACCCACACAGAATTCCTGTAACAGTATTGGAAAAAATATGTAAGAGTCACAGAATCATGGAGAAGAAAAACCTACAGTCTGTCTTTGGCATGTATGACATTTAAAAACTGGTTTCAAGGAAATAAAAGAACAGGATCTGGGAAGAAGAAACTATTTTATCTTTTTCGTATGACCTGTGGCTCCTCCTGTTATGCCCAAACAACTGTTGAAAATTCTGTATTTCTGATCTTCACCCAGACGTTGAAATTTACCTGAAATTCTTATTTTGAGAAACACTACATTAAATATTAATAGAACCAAATCCTTAAAACATTTAATTTTAAAGGAAAACTAAAATAACTCACAATTGTTACGATTTTATGAGACCCAAGAAGTCATTTCTTTAGAAGTAAGCAGTTATAATCGCCTTTGCTAAATAGAATGTGAATTCTTATAAAATGAATGTTTACTTTGAAGATATTTCAGTACTGTAGTCAATAAAAATTGTATTCAACGAATTTTTTTTTTCATTATTAATTTTATTATAAATAGGCTTAATGAAAAGTTTCTGTGTATCTCCTTGTTGTGTAGTTCGTTACCTATTGCTTAATAACAAAGTGTCCCAAAAGGACAACTTAAAAGAACACATACTTATTTTCTCATAGAGTTTCTGAGGGTTGGTGATCTGAGTGCAGAATTGCTGGCTGGTTTTGGATCAAGGTCTCTGCAAGGTTGCAGAGGCTGCAGTCTCAAGGCTCAAGCTTATTCACATGGTTGATGGCAGGTTTTCAGTTTGTCATGGGCCTCAGTTCTTCATTTAAGCCAGGAGCTTAAATGCCTAGCCATGAAGACTTTGCCGAGGACTGCTTACAACATAGCAGCTTCCTTCCCCTAAAGCGAGAGCGAGAGCGAGAAAGAGATTTCATATGTATGAATACCAGAAGGTGCAAAGCACAAGGAGTCATTTTGGAGCCTGCCTGGCATGTTCTATTTCTTTTCATGTTTACTTCTTAGAAATACAAAATCATCATCTAACATAATTTGTAAAGAAAGTTCTACAGTTTGGCAATATAATACTTTGCTTTTTAAAAGTTCAAACTGTCAGCTCTTTTACATTTTATAAGGACATTACATCTATATATATATATATATGTGTGTGTATATATATAGGTATATATATAAATATATACATATATATGAAAATATATGCATAAAATACATAATTTTATGTAGCTTTCTATTATCTTAAACCAGAAAAAAATACCTAGACATTAGTTTCTGTTGTTGAACTATGTATTGGAAATCCATGGCATTGTTGAAAACTAAGATGGCAACTTACAATTTACTGAAATTGTATTTCCTTATTTTTTCATTAGCTAAATACTTATTGAATCATATGATGCATGCTTAGAATGGATTTGCTTCATGATTATCTGTGGTAACTCCAGTTTTACTGCCTCACTTATTTAGACACCGTAGCATTCAATTGTTTCTAAAACAATACTTTACATTGTATGTTCCTCCATGTAAATAAACTTTTTTTTGAGAAAGTATGATGTAAAAGATATTATGCTAAGCACCTGAGGAATACAGAGATGATTACTATAATGTCTGCCCATAAGAAACCTTAATATTTTTTGTGAAAAACAAATTCACAGGAGATTCCATTATCTGACTGAGGCAAGATAACTATCATGAGGGAAGTACAAAGAAAGTGTTTTGTGGGTTCAGAGAAGAGGGTTATCAAATGGACTTTGACAAGGAGAGAAATAAATAATTTATGAATAAAGTTCCTTTGAGCTAGGTCTTAAAGAATGTTTATGGTTTCCAAGGGGTCAACTAGAATGGAGTTTCCCAAGTGGAAAGTGTAAAACTAGCAGGAGTGGGAAGGTCTAGACTAGAGCATATTTGGGAAATGCACAATTGTCTTGCTTCGCTGAAACTTCATGAGTAGTTGTGATACTGTTATAAAGGCATCTCTGAGGAGTATCGAGATATTTTAGTTTGATGAGTGAATATTTAATTTGGGAGAAATGGAGATTGATTTCAAGCAAGAGAGATACAGGAGCAGATATGTGCTTAGATTAATCTAAGAACATATGTGTAAATGGATTATAATAGGAAAAGATGAATGAAAATTCACTAGGAAAGAAAGAAGTCTACAAGGATATAAAATAACTGTAAGTAGAGAAGATCCATTCCTATTCTATTAGCATACTACAATGAGGGCCTAACCTAGAGTATTCACAGTGAGACTAGGAAGAAGGAAGCTGAAGTGAGAAACATGTGGAGACAGTAATTAATGAAAAACTGTATTAAAAATATAATACTCAATATATACCAATAAAAAAAGATGAATACAAGTCACGTTTGACTTCTGCAATTACAAGAGGTGCTCAAAGTGGTTACCATCAGCGTCCAGACACTTAGGATTATGGTGAACTACTACCTGAGCAACGTTGACCTAAGTGTCCACTTGTATACAGGTAACCCCCGTATAACATGGTTGTTAGGTTCCTAAAAAATTCCGTGTTATGCGAATCTGTGTTATACAAAACAAAGAACTAGTACACAAAAGGAGGTTAGATGCCAAAAATTTAAAAAAGCAAAACACATACTATTATGTTTTTATAATTAAGAGAAATATCTTTATTAAAGCAATTTTCACCAAAAATATACATTTAAATATGTACTAAATAATGTTTTCTTCATCATCACTACTAAGCACCATTAACTTAAGGTGTTTTCTTTTTGACAAGAGAGCGTCATCCTCTGAATTTAATACTCCACGAACAAAATTGATTTAAGATTCTAATAAATTTTAAAATTATGCAGTCAAATCTGATATGACACCCATGCTTCAATGAAAAATTTCAAATGAGATATCTTTTGCTCTTAAACGCTCTTACTGCACACTGTGTTGTTTGGAGATTTCTCTAATTCTCAAATTGTGCTAGAGTGAAACCGTGTTCGAGGATGCCCTGTTGTACGAGGGTTTCCCCCAATTCTCAAACCGTGCTAGAGCGAAACTGTTATAGAAGTTCCCTGTAATATGGGGATTACCTGTGCTTTCTTTTTTTTCCGCACCATCAAATATGCTAAATGAGGCCAGTTAATTCAGACAATCAGAAGAAAGAGAGATAAAGACAGAAGATGGTCTATGGGTTGGAACTATGAGTGTCTGAATTTTAGTACAAGAGATATAGGATTCAGTGCACCCTCCTTTGCACATGTTAAACACAAGGAAATGATTGCCAATCAATCCATATTTCAGGAAAAACTAGGAACTAGGGTCTAAAACCACAGTTTTTAATGGAGGCAAAATAAGGGTAAGTAGCAATGGAAGTATGTAAGATACTTGAGTGACAGGGTAATATAGAGCGAGGAGGCAACCTCAAGGAATGTCCATATCGTGAGGATATTGGCCATAACTGAGACCCACCAAACAGTGAGATGGCACATTTGGAAAAAGAAGTTTTTGTATAGCTTTTCTCACCTTGTCTGGATTTTGTATCCTATTATTATTGGCTCTATAGGTAAATTGTTTAAAAATTGTGGTAAATCTCTAAAATAATCTCTTAATCTTAACATGGTATTGTTTTCTTTATGTTTCAGGCTTGTTTCCATGACATGAAGGAAAAGAATATTAGGTTATTTAACTTGAAGCTTTTTTCTTATTACTATTATCTGAGTTAAAGAATGTTGAAAGATAGAGGACTCTCATTAGTAGTTAGATAAATACCACTTAGGACAGGGAATCAGAAAATGACAAAAACAAAAACACCTCTTAACAGTGCTGCTTGATATTCCCAGAATGGCCATGTTTGAGTATGGAACAGACTTGTGAGAATCTCTATCAGTTTTTACAATGCCTGACAGTCAGTATTCTAATCAGAAAGTAATAGAAATCTCCACTTGAAAAGAACATGTGCTTGTTCTCCCTATAGTTACTGCTTTGCGGTGTGTGTGTGTGTGTGTGTGTGTGTGTGTGTGTGTGTATTGAAGTGTGATTATAGAATATGTAAAGAAAACAGCTTAATGGAAGAATGTGGAATTTGGTATGAGAAGTTCTAAGTTTATTCTTAGGTTTGCTATTTATCTTTTTGCAAATTAGCAGAAAATAAGTGATGACTCTAAGTCCTATTTTAATCCTCTAAAATGGAGGAAATGATACTACTTGCCCATTAAGGCTATTGAAAGCAGTAAATAAACCCATGGGTAATTGGAAGTTGCTAGGAAGACTTTTCTTAGAACAGCATATTATTAATGAAAAATGGCTAATTTGTAGCTGCCATGTGTGCCATCTCTTATGGCATGAACTGACAAATCACATTCCCTTCCAATATTATTTTAAAATCAGTTCTTTTAATTAGGATATACTTAACTGATGTGACAACTCCAAAATCTCAATGATATAACACAATGAAGTTATCTGTCGCTCACTTCACATTTTGATGGGATTTGGGGAATCCCCATCCAGACAGTGATTCAGGGCCCCCAATTGTCTTCATCTTGTTTTTCAGTGATCTTGTGGCTTTTAGGTCACCATACATGTTGCCACCTGCCAGCAATAAAAAGAAATGAGCGTTGGAAAGGTACATTGAATACTTAACTTCCTGGCTCAGAAGCGCACACATGATTTCACTGGCCAGAACTAGTCATATGAACGAACTAAGATACAGGGTGTTAGGAAATGTAGTTTCTGGCTAAAACATAGTTAAGAACAAGGAAGATAAAACTTAACCATTCTGGTATGACCAAAACATTAGTGGTAACATGGAGAGCTCTGCATCCTAGGGATCCATTTAGTCCTGAGCAAACCAGGACAGTTGGCTGCTGTAGTATTGTCAACCATCTATAACACAGACTTAAGTCAAATGCTTTATGAGTATATGTTTACACTTCATAGTAGGGAAACAAGAATAACAATAGGAGCTCCAAGATGTTATTCAGGCATTACAGTTTCAACCTGAAGCTAACCCAGGGGATGAGCAATCAGAGAAGACACTACTATAATAATCTTCATTAATTGAGGGACTGCAGTGTGCCAAACAAATTATATGTTATCACTAGGGGAACAGCCCTGTAGGTGTACCAAATGTTCCATTTATAGTTATGGAACTTGAAGTTCAGAGTGGTTAACTGACCAGTCTGAAATCACACTCTGGTAAGAGGTGGACAAGATTCTAAAAGAGCTGCAAATGCCAAGTTCCTTCTTTAGGTCACTGATCTTAGCTGATGACACACACACACACACACACACACACACACACACACACACCACATGTATATTTGAAATGACGTGAACTCCTAATGATATTGTTTTAAGTGTGTACAAATGTACTCGTCTCCCAAGTTGAAATACCATTAGGCTTTGCAGTACAATGTATATTCTGAGACAGTTTATTTTTTCCTCCTCTTAATAATGTATTGGAATGGGGCTATTATAAAGTAAAAATTGATTTGGACTAGCCCTAATCCAAGTAATTTAAACTTTAAAATATCAAGATTGTTATGGCAATCAGACCCTACTTATGTTGCCTGGTGGTTTCAGTGAGAAACATTTTGAATTCCTGTTGAATATATCAGAAGGGATGTTATTCAGCATACTTCTTTAATATAGTTAAGTATTTTTCCTGGTGTTTGCTACAGGATTAGATAAGAAATGCTTTGTCTGCGTAGGTCACAGTTTTTCAAACTCACTTTTCATGGAACGATTTAAAAATTAAGATAGGTACCCAGATATCAGCAATAATTCTTGAGATATAATGAACATATCAAATTTGAGGTAAAAATGGTATTATGCATACATTCATAACAGTACTAAACACTTTCATTTTATTCATGATTTATATTATACTTACAAAACATAAACAACATTATCTGATTAAGAATAAAGAGTACAAAGTAATGACAATAAAGAGAACATCTGTCATTCTACATTTTTATTATAATACTCGGTTTAAAAAATACCATTTTTAGATGAGAACCTCATTCTCTGTCTCTCATATATCAGCTTAATATTAAGCATGAAGGTGACAAATCAGATACCGCATCATGTGTATGTGTGTGTGTATATATGTGTGTATAGATTCAAATGTATTTTATTATTGCAGCATAATGTAAAAATGCCATTTTCCATAGTTATTTTGTAGCAGAGGAGAAAATTAAAACTGTACATATTTGATACGTCTCCAGTAATTCAGGTGTTCATTTGATATAGCTTTATTTTTTCTTTCGACACAAAGCCGCTTATATCATCCTCACAAGTAAAATAGTCCACAATGGTGTTTTTTCTGTTTCTATTATTATAATTTGAAAAGCACAGGATCCTCCTTTTCATTTTCAACATGTATTGCCCAGTTAGCTGGTAAATGCCTCTGATACGTCAATGAACAAAAGTAACACATTAGGGCATCAGGTGATATTGCAGGCCACATCTAGGAATTTATGAAGAATGGAACCATTTGTGAAAGGGATAAACCATCTGGAATAAGCCTAGCTATAGAAATATGCCTAGGACGTTTTCCCCCTCTCTTACTTAAAAATATGCTATAGAGAGAAACATCACTAGCATCTATTTGTTGCGTTACGTTTGTGAAGCACTGATTATGATCTCACAGAACGCCATTTGGAAATTGCTAATGGAATTGTGGTGGCCCAGGAGAGGCCTGGCAGAGCATCTCTCACACCCTGTTTTCCTGTCCCGGCACGGATGCGTTCTAACACGCACCTCATTCCTCTAAAAACACTGTGAGTTTCTGTCAGTGTCAATAAACGACTAACGGAGGGAACAAAATGACATAAGAACAAAATGGCTTAAGAACCAGGGGCTTCTGATTAGTTCATTCACTTATTCTTTTCTTTAGAATCCGCAAATAAGTGAGATCATATGGTACTTATCTTTCTCTGTCTGACTTATTTCACTTAACATAATGTTCTCTAGATCCATCCATGTTGTTGCAAATGGTAAGATTTCTTTCTTCTTTATGGCTGTATAATACTCCATTGTATAAATGTACCACAGTTTCTTAATCCAGTCATCTACCGATGGGCATTTTGGTTGTTTCCATGTCTTAGCTATTGTGCATACTGCTGCAATAAACATAGGAGTGCATAAAGATTTTTGAATTGAAGTTTTGGATTTCTCCGGATAGATACCTAGGAGTAAAAAAAAAAAAAAAGTGAAAAAAAAAAAAAAAAAAAAGAACCAGGGGCTTGTAGGAATTACTGGACAAACAGAGGAGGAGGCAGCCTGACATGAAAGTATCGGGAATAGCACCAGAGTCACACTGTCATCTTCAGAATTTGTTCCTAGGAATTACTTTGAAAACAAATAGCTGCCCAGATTCCCATATGTAAATGTCCTAAGTATCTCAGGTCTTTATCACATATTTTACTCTGATTATTTGAGTTTATACTTGTACCTTGGGTACACTTTGTGCTTGTAATTTCAGGACTTAGGGTGACTATAGAATAATCCTAATTTATGGAGCACCAGAGTGGGGAATGGTCTATTTGGGTCTTTCTTATTTTCCTAGTTGTCTTTATTGAAGAACAAAGGTAGAGATTCTGCTCTCCCAGAGTAGTGTTTCAGTTGTTAGTTTTCAGACTCTACCATAACTTGCTTTCACATGTCATCCTTACTAGATCCTTGGACTAAAATGCTTTCCCTTTCTTCTCCACTGGACTAGCTTCCAAATCACTCTCCTCCATTCTACCATGGATTGTTGTGTGTACCATAATTATAAATCATGCCATGCAGCATTGAAATTATTTTAATGTGCTTTTGTCTCACTGTTCTTTGAATTCTCTTAAGGCAGAAGCCATTTTTAGGGATATATATATTCACCTGTGTCTACTCCATAGAGACTCAATAAATAACTATAGAAAAAATGAGTACAGAAATCAAATAATTCACTTCATCCAGTTTTATCCTAATCCTAAGTACAGTGCCTTCGTTAGGACTCCTGCAATGTTATATTAGACCCTCTTATTATGGTCTATAGAACCTATTTAAATTCCCAATTTTTTCAAACATCTATTATAGAAATCATCTTTGCAGTTATGATTTAACTTTTCTATTTATAAAATGAGTGTTTTACTCTATATAAAACATCTAAGGTCATTCAATTGCTGAAATGTTTTCAAAGTAATTCAGAGCATAAGCAAAGTGAGTATTACTATTTAAATGGTTTTGAATTAAGTGCCATTAACATGGAAGAGAATTGCAGAACTGTTTCATTTTGAAATGGATTCAGATTAGATAATAGAAAGAGAGACATACCAAAGATTTTAGTTTTTTGTTATTTCTATTTTTTGTTTGTTTGTTTTTGTCCTTTGTTTCCCTAATCCTGCTTCAGGTAAGAAATCCTATCTACCATTTGTATGGTATTTACTACCTCAGTAGGATTGGGTTGTGGGGCTTTTTTTTTTTTTGCTTTTAATGTCTTCTATCTTATCAAACATGCTCTTTATTTGTAATTTCTCAGGCAATTTTTCTCTTTCTTATCTTCCTGAAATACGGTTGTATAGATTGTACCAATTGTACGTTTTGTGTTTTGTTTTGTTTTGTTTTTTTCCTTCCCACCTGCCCTATCAGTTTTCCCAGTAGGTTTATTACTAGTTGTATAGATTGGATTCCTTCTTTCATGACTATAGAGGAAAAAGGTCTCAGCCTCTTTCCCTTTACTTGAACTGGAATTGTTTTTAAAATGTAAACCACTGTTGTATTCAAACTGATAATATATAAAGCATCTCTTACTATTTATACAATAAATATTGCATCTTTAAACACTCAGAATAAAAGTTATGTAGATTGTTTTAACATAGAATATGCAGCAGTCCCTCCTAAATAAAATACACATATGACTATTCCATGCCATTTTAGTTATCTATTTTTATCAGTGTGTTTTTTTCTTAACCCTGTGTTCTATTTTTTAAATGAGATGTTTGAAAAAGTTTGAGTTCTATACCTGTTTTCTATGTCCTTAAGAACATATTCACTATTTAGACAGATAATGTATTATTAATAGTAACAAGAGTTGGGGATTTTCTTCTCTAGTCATGTAATATACATGTGATAATATTTCCCATTTCCAGAAATATTCCATGTCATTTCCGAATAAGAAATACATGAACTTGTCTTATATTCTGTGTGAGCTAACTATGAAGCTACCCACTATGTCTTCATTTTCGAGAGCTATAACACTTTTAAATTGTAGTGATTCAAAAATACAGAACTAGAGTACTCTATTGACACAGTGGATAAAACCTGTTTTTTCTCTTCTGATATGAGAGCAACAAATATCTTACAAATTATATGTCATTAAAGGAAAAATACAAATAACAAAACTGCCATTAATGGTAAACACTGGGAACCCAGCTCTCTCTTGTGCTTTCATCTCCCAGTAGATTATTTGCGGTGAGGTTCATATTACCTTTCCAATTTTATAGACAGGAAAGGGAAGCTTGGGGAATTTAAAATCAGTTGCTCAATATTATGTAACTATTTAATGTAGGAGTCAGAATTCAAAATTCAGGTCTTTCTAATTCCAGAGACTGTCTCCTTAACCATTATCCTATATAGCAGATGCAATGATTGTTACTAAATTATTAAAAACTTTCAATTGCACATTGGTTGATCATAGCTTCAATGCAAATATTCTACTTTCATCGAAAGTTCCATCGAAAATAAATTGATATTATAACCTTATAAACATAAAAATATATTAACCAAATTACAAAACCATTTTTATGAGATGTTAATATAGATTTGTGGCTGGTTATATTAAGGAACACTATGTTAGTGTATTATAGTTTTTTTTTCTTGTTTAACTGTTTACTTATAGAGTTGCTAATGAACAAACCTTGACTAGTTAATCCATTATTTTTAAAAAACCCTTAAAACATTACATAAAAACTAAATAAAGAAAGCAATTTCTGATTTGTGTATGCATAGATATTTATTTCATTCAGGAGAGAAATATCGGTTAATATGTTATATACAATAAGCTTATTTAAAATTCATGTAAATATTCAAGGAAACATGAAATACAGTAATTGTGTAAAGTCATGGATATGTTTTAGTTGAAGTTTTGGTTTTCTTATTTTTTTCATTAAATATAAATCTGTACAAATGTCATTCAGCCTTAAAACAACAGTATTTAAGCCAGGTTTTTGTATAGCTAATTAAAACTAATTTAACTTTTTCAGTTGAGACTAAAAAAAAATAATTACACTACTTAACATTATTTTATTCAGTTCATCTTTTTTATAGTGCAGAAATTCAGTGATCTGTAAAACCATGAGGCGATTTTTGTGCAAGTGAAACAAAGTTCTTTCCTGTTTCAGTTGAGTAAGTTAAAGTTATTTTGATGTGTGCTATTTGGTGTATAACTTGTGACTGTATTCTTAAGGTTCTTGGCAGGTAAACTGAGGCAACGTGGAAGTTGTTATTGCCAAGAAACTTGTTGATTCAAATGTCAAAATGATGGAAAGTTTGGACATACACTTTCTTGAAGCATCGTTTACTCCAAATTCAAATATGTCATATTCTTTACTATTTAGGGTCCTTTATTCTTTTTCCATGAACAAACTTTAGATAATTGTGTTCATATTTAACAAAATACAGCAGACTTAATAAGATATATTACATTAACCTAACAACTTGGGCTTGTTATTTTTTGCCATAGTCACTGACCACTTGTATATCCTCTCCTGCTTGCCAATAAATATTCACAAACATTGAATATATCTTATTTATTCAATATTTGTGAATGATATCTAAGTTTGTGTAGTATATTTGATTTTATAAAGCATTATTATAAACACATGTTGTTTTAAATACATTTGTAAACACATGTTGTTTCCCCTGCTTCTCAAAATATCCCCATGGAATAATCATTGTAGTTTATTTCTCCTCTAAGTTTGCTCAAATGGTAAGAGACAGAATTAGTAGTAAGCACAGTTACTGGTTGTTAATGTTTTCACTATATCATGTTTCATAAAACACATTACTTCTAGAATTCCAGAGTTGGCAAAGAGCTTTTGCATCATTGATCTAAAATATTCTTCAATAGATGAGAAAAATTAGTTCCATAATGATGTAGTGACTTGCTCAAATATATAAATGTTTTCTGGCTCCCAACTTTATTTATGTTTTTCTCATTTTGCCAACACATTATTCCAATGTAAAGCTCAAGAACTGTATGGTTAGGCCAGTGACTGACAGAAAGCTAAATAAATGGCAGGTCTAACTCATTTTGTCAATCTCAGACTTGTAAAAATAGTAAGTTAAGAATAAATATTTTCTTTCAGAAGAATTCACATTATTCTCTAGAATAGGTTTTCATAGATTAAGATTCCTTTGTGAATTGTCTATTGATTTTCAAAAATGTTTGTATTGTTTTGCAATAACATTTATTGTGTAAAGTAAAGATCGCATGTTGCTTCACTTATAAGGACACATTGGTTACTAACTCAACATTTAATTGTAAGCCAGTTACTAAATGGAACATAGAATAATGATTGTTTTATTAAAAATAATTAAAATATTTTGCAAATATATTTACATGCAAATAATTGCATAGCTTTCAATCTGATTCAGAAGTATTTTCAATAAAGCTGAATAAAGCATTTCCAACAATTTTTTTGCTATTTAACTTGATAGCTTATGAAACAGTGAGATTAATCCTCCTTGTAGTTTTGTATTTTCTTCAAACTATGATAATTTTCTTTTGTGTATGTACTCCCAATCCTCATGATTTATTACACTAAATTGAATTTTAAGAGAAACTGAAAACAAAATGCATCGGTGAAGCATATCTTCTATGTGTACCCCAAAAGGCAATGTACCAAAATTGCAACAGTTCTTGAAAACATACTTAATTGAATAGAGAAGTTGCCTAGGGGGAGCTGAGCAACAAGTTCCTTATTGTCAGAGCTGGCAACATTTTTAGAAAGCACTGTTTTTTATATTGGGTTAAAATCATGCTAGGAATACAACTACATGTTCCATTAATATGCTTTGTTGAAAATGGAAATACTTAGGTTTATTTTAACAATGCTAGTATGGAAACCCTGTAACAAATCTCTTGTAAGCAACTATTTTATGTACTGCTTTTACCCAGCTTATGGCAACGAGAGACTAAGGGCATTTAGGCATCAGCTTGTTGCAGGATATCTTTCTCTTAGCTCATTTTTTTTTCTGGTTAGTGTTTTTTTGTTGTTTTGTTTTGTTTTTAAACTTTTATTTATTTAAGTGTGTTTTTCCAGGACCCATCAGCTCTGTCAAGTAGTTGTTTCAATCTAATTGTGGAGCACAGCTCAAAGTGAGTGGCCCATGTGGGGATCGAATCAGCAACCTTGTTGACAAGAGCATCTAAGCAACTAAGCTAACCAGGTGTCCTCGTGTTCTTGATATTTATTCAAGTGATGTTTTTAAGACACTATTCTTAGCTCCTTTAAAAACAATCTCTTTAGGTAAGGAAGTGGAATAACTGAGAAGTTTCATTTGAATAATTTTTATTATGCTATAAATATGTTTTTAATAACCATGCTTTATGCTTGACTTATGCTCTTCTATATTTCAGAGTATATTTTATTTTTAATATTTCTAAATTTTAAAATGAGCAAAAATAACCGTTACAAAGGCATGCATTTTGATTTGAAAGTTGGAATGTTGTCAAAATAATAAACTCTAATGTTTGCAGATAACCTTCCTTATTAAACCAGATATCGTGTAAAGAGCTTTATGTTAAATATTTCATTCAATTCTCTAAGCACACTTTTGAGGTCAGTGCATTATAAATATCAGAACAGTGAGGTTAATGATATTGCCCGTGGTTGCAGAGCCTGTTAGTGGGAGAGGCTTTGAGTCCAGATCAGCTGACATATTTGCCCAAACCAGTCTTAACTTTAACATCAATCTCTGTCTTCAAATTAGTTTCCTATAGTTTCATTGAAGAAATATCCATTTTATATATGAACACACAGAACACTCTGTTTTCCCTTTTAAATGATGTTGCTATTGCACTATTGAAATAATACAATTTTTTAAAAAGAGAGAAGGAAAAAAAACATAAAACTTCTTGAATTACTGGTATGTGACAGGTACTATGTTAGATGTTTACATAGATTTCCCATTTAATCCTCTGTAGGATATTCAGAGCTAGATATTGTTCCTACTTTACAGATGAGGAAACATCCTCTGAGAGTTTAAACATGTTATCTAACTACACAAATGACATATGATACCGGCAAGATTTAAATTCAGTGCAGTAGAATATCAATAGCATTGTTCTTTATATTGAGCCCACTACATGTGACTTGGATTTTCTTCCTAAACCACCTTTTACAAAATGGGAAGGGAATCAGTAATGACTAATGAATGCATTAACAGTTGTCAGATTTGTAGGAAATATTTTCATTAGTTTATTTTATTTAATTTCCATAAAAACATGCAAAGTAGGAATCACTATTTTCGTTTTACTACTAAGAAAACTAAAGATGAATTTATTTATATAATTTACGTAAAACCTTACAGTACCGATCTATAGCTTTAAATACAAATTTATCTGATTTCAAAATCTCTGCAGACCTTGACGTTTTTTTTTTTAATGCAGAGAAAGCAAATATACTTTAGCATATTCAAGAAGAGAATAGAAGTGTGGTGATTACTCGTTGTCAGTGTATACAAGATTAATATGCTAGGTTATATAAGAACTAAGAATCCCATCTTCCTATTAGACAATTATGATTTTTTTCTAACAACAGAGTGAAAACTCATGAAATCAGGAAACAAGGTAAAATGATCCTCCTATCACTAATTTCCACACTAAGACAGTCATAAATTTGTCATTTCAACTTTTAAGAAAATCAAGATTGCTATGCATACCCCTAGGAAATGTGTAGCTTATTAATTGGATATTGAAATTTATTCTTATAAAGTTTTACTGAAATATAGTCATTTAAATGTGTTTCAGTACTTTTATTTTATTTTTGTGTGTGTGTGGGGGGGGAAGGGGAATAGGACTTTATTGGGGAACAGTGTGTACTTCCAGGACTTTTTTCCAAGTCAAGTTGTTGTCCTTTCAATCTTAGCTGTGGAGGGCACAGCTCAGCTCCAGGTCCACTAGTCGCAGGGGGCCCAGTCCACCATCCCCTGCGGGAGTTGAGGAATCGAACCGGCAACCTTGTGGTTGAGAGCCCACTGGCCCATGTGGGAATCTAACTGGCAGCCTTCAGAGTTAGGAGCACGGAGCTCCAACTGCCTGAGCCACCAGGCCGGCCCCCTCAGTACTTTTTATAGCATTCATTTCCTTTCTCACTCCCAGATTTTAGACTAAAACTTGGCTACTTATCAGCTCTAATTAGTATTAAGTAGAATTATACTTTAGAATTCTATTTCTGTTTGAAGAAAAGAAATTATTTTAGGACTGTTTCTTTTTTTAATATATGGAAGAATAAATTGTGCTTTTGCTTTTTTGATTCTAATTAATTTGGTATTGGACGGTTTGTCATTTTACTCGTATCTGTATATGCTGATTATTTTCTCTCAGTTGATTTACTTTGCTAACTATGAGAAGACAAGAAAAGATGTAACGTCTTGAGTGGTGGTAGGGATCTTGAAAGGAACAGCTCTCAGCAGTAGCCCCAGGCACTCAGGTAGCAATTCTGACTATTAATAACTGTTGATGTAGTGGATAGTGGATTTCTCACCTTCATGATCTGGAAGTGGATATTCATCCAATGCTAAAGTTTAGTCAGCTTTTATCTTCAGGACTGTCATTCTTACTCCCTTCAGGCCTCACTCTTAAGATCCATTGTCAACGCGTCCATCTCTCTTCCAACTCTTGGTACTCTGCTCTCTGAAAATCCTTCTGTTGCCATCAAACTGAAAATCCTCACCTTGAATTTGAATAGTGACACTTGTTCTCTCTCATCCAAGACTTGCAACAGGACATTTCCATGTACCTTCATGCTTGGCATTTCCCATGGGTGGTGGGGCTGATGTTCTAATAGCATGTATTCATGTCTTTACTTTCATCCTCCAAACGTCAAAACGGGACCTCATGCTGAAGTATTCCAATCACCTGCAGATGTCAAATTCATGATGTTCACAGATTGGTTTTGTTCTTACTTCCCCTGCTCCCGTCTACTTCAGTGACCCAGTCTTCTAGTCCCAAGGTGTTATCCTTCCCAGAACTATTTTACATTTAATATTTTAAACTCCAATGTATACTCTCTGACTGATTCTATCTTAATATCACTGCTCCCCTTATTTCACCTCTTAAAACACTCTGACCATTCATTGCTCTCTCCTATCTTAGTTGCAGCTTTAATTTCTTTCTTTTTTTGTGTGTGTAACCAGAATTGCAAGATGAAATAATTCAATTCCTCTCTCACGGGGGGCTTTCCATTTCTTTGCTTTCTTGTTCTTGTCCTTTCTCCAGTCCCAGTGGATGGATCCTAGCATCACTTGTAAGATACTGCTAGAGAAAATGACAAGACCATATGCACTACCGTGTTTATCCATGGATGATTTCCAACCTTAGCTGATTATTAATCTTTATCGTTGTCAATAATTGATTCTCTTTCTCACTGCTATTCAAAATCATTCTCATTCTTCTTCTGAGTCTATCATGATGATACTGCTCCATCAATGTGTAAGAATTGATCATGCCATCTACTGCACAGAACAAATAAAACCTTTCAAACATGATCTTGCCTGACTTACATTGACCCTCTATGTTATATATATTTCTTGTCTCAGAGGAAGAGAATACCATTTACAGCCTATACCTTTCTTTCCCAGCCAGATCTTCAATCCTGGCTCACTTGACTTCTCCATGATCTTGGTTTGTCAGTTAATTTCTTTTCTTAAAGTCCTTCTGTTACTCCCTAAAACACTCCCACCATTACAAATCAAAATATGTTTTTTATCATGTATATCAGTTTGGGTTGCAGCAAAAAACAGATGGCATGCTCAAATTAGTTTAATTTGAGTAGAATTTCAGAAAGAGACTATTTACAGAGGTGTGGGTAGGATGTAGGGAAAGCATAAGGACAGCAAATATCAGGGACTAGTAACAGTGGGGTACTTTACCATCTGGGGCTGAAAAGGTGAGGGAATGGTGTAGTTATTAGACCATGAGGTAAAGAAAGAGCTGCTTGAATGCTGCAGTGACTTTTGGTTATGGATGCAGCCACTGTCCCACTAATAGATACAGAGTTAGGGCAGTAAATACCCAGACCTCAGAATTGTAATTTCTCTCATTTCTTCGGTTACCTACCAGTGTTTTTTATTGACTCAACCCAACAGCCAGTCCGAGGAAAGGGAGCCATTTGAGTTAGTCTGTCAGCCTTGCAGGGCATGGAGCAGCTTAGTGATGGACGGAAGTTGAATTTAGATGGGCAAATACAAGCTCTTCACCATGTCTTGATTTTCCTCACCTTCTCAGCTTTTCTGAACAGCTCGTTCCTCCCAGGACATAGGCTATTCTTTTGGGAGGCTGTCTGGGCGGCTGCACATGTTCCCGCAGCCCACACTGATTTTCCTTTTCTTCTCAAGCTGCTGAAATCCATCTCCATTAACCAATTCTGTTGTTTATTTTCTAATATTATTTGCTCATTTTTACCAGGGGTTTAATCAGGTCCTCCTCCTATTTTCTCATAAAGTCTTTACGTGTCTCTAGCATAGTAATTTTTCCATTTTATGATCTGGCAAGTACCCTTATTGCAATGACTCTATCATTTATCATTTGTCTGTTCATGTTCTGTACTTATTGTTGCTTTGTCCATGTTAGATACTCAATAATTGTATGCTTTAGTAATTGGCATGTTGTCTGTGTCTGTCTTTCCACCAGTTCTGAGTCCCTTTCTGATAAATGCTGTACTAGGGTCATCTATATGCCCAGTACAGTTTGTTATGAGTAATCTGTTTGGGAAATAAATACATAAGTGGGTATATTTAAAATGAACATCACTTGCTAGAAGGTTTAGTAGTCTCCCTTACTGTATTTTATCTGGTGTTACATAAACTGGAAAGGATGGCCTGGAAATAAGGTCAAAACATAACATTGGCAGCAAAGACAATTCAAAGGAAGTCATGGGCAGGGGACCACATTGCCTCTTTGGAAAAGAAGCCTTTCTTAGTTCAATGCTGTTACTGCAAAAGTACAGAGACAGGGAGCAGAACACTCAGAATCCCAAGAAACAAATTTACCACTAAAGCCACATTCAGAATATATTAAGATTGTGGAGTTGTTTTTATGGAAAAATGCGAAAGAAATGATCTCATGCAGTATAGTAGTTTTGAATTTAAATATATATATATTTAGTCTACTGTGCGGTTTTTCTCTTTCATGTTACCTATCAATCATTTATGCAAATAGTTCTCTGCCCCTCCTTTTAATCACCTTAGAAGGAGTCAGCATTCTTATGTTGAGAATTGTGCTCAGGTAGGTATTGTCAGATTGATCATGTGGACTGCCATTCTTTGACTTTTTTAGGAAGAGTTCTTTCAAATGATTCCATTGTTCACATGCTATACGGGCATTCTGCTTGACTTCCCTTGACAGAGAGAATGAAATCTACTAAATATATGTGTTGTGACTTCACTGCCCTTCCTCGCTTCCCAGTTAAGGAAAAATTCCACATTAACCTTGTCATGGCAATTGTGAGAAAATAACATTTATTTTTCTTAATACCCCCTGTCTTAGCCTTTTCTTTTTATGCTGAGAGATTTTTTTCAGTATACGTTGTCGCTATATATCATTTTTTTCATAGCTATCAGTGTTTTGTGTTTTGAAAGAATAAGAAAAAAAGTCTGCTTTCTTTACATTGGCAGATAAAGAAACACAGCTGATGTTTTGCTTTTGTTTTTATTTACGTCACATTTAAAGATATGTCTCTATTTCTTAGGTGCTATCATTTTTGCTTTTTGAGGTGATAAAGTCATGTTGTTTTCACACACACACAAAAATGTGAAATTAACTAGTTGTGAGGACTATATTCTCTAGTCATCAACAGTAATTAAAAGGTGGTTTTATTCCCTAACCACACATTACATTTCACACATTCCTGATTGGATTTTACTCCCAAGGTGCTCATTGAATGGGAATTTAAAGTTTATTTTTAGGTAGCTCTTTTGTGTTTATACTGTTAAATTCTTGGAGACAGCTATATCTAAATGCCAATGTAGAGAATTGTCAACACTCTAAATATAGTTGTTATGTTAGTTGAAATATGTCCAAGACAAGCATTAGCCCCTTCCTCTATTCCTCAAAACTGCTAATATAGAATCTCTCTGTTGTTCCCTGTCTTCTGACCATATTCTCTTTAATTCATGATGGGGCTATGATGCAGGACAGTAGAATTACAGAACAAAAATAATGCTAAGGAAGAAATTGTCTTTAAAACAGAACATTTTGCAATGGAGAAAGGAGTGAGACACAAGAACCCAGGAAAGAATGAGAGTTTGAAGTGTTTTGAGACCAATTAAACAATTGCAAATATGTGTGGCTTCTTTGTGGGGGTGAGGTAGGGTGGGGAAGAGAATGGCAAATGCGATATATCTGTATCAAAGGAGAAATGATCTAAGTGGTTAGGAATCAAAAGCACCTACAGATTAACCAGACTCAGTGCCATAGGCAATACAAGCACATTTCTGGATTTTCTTTTATTGTCTCACCAGGAGATATTATTGGGTATATCCATATCTTCATTCGTATGTGTCCATTGAAAATATCTTAATATAGGTTCCCCATGTTTCTGATCATTATACTTATGTATTCTGTTTTTCAAATAGTAACTCTTCCACAGCTTTCCAATATCTTTCCCCTAAGGTATTTTTCAGGAAAACACATATTCAGTGTTGTAAGCAATCTGAAGTTATAGAATGAATAAAAATAACTACTGTTTTTATCTGCTTGCTGTGTACAAGGCACAGTGGTAACCATTGTTTTTCTACATTTTGAAAGATAAAATTTTTAGTTAATTTGAGTCTGAATCATATTAGTGTGTGTTCTGGTGTACAATAAATTTTGTATTCTGCATTTGAAACAGTATTATAATCCTTTTAATTTATTAAATTGATATATATATATATATGTGTATATTAGATACATCATAAATATATAACACAAATGCATGTTTTTATTAAACTAATATATTTATAATTTAAATTTTGAGTAATTAAAATTTAAGCAATAGTTCCAGTATATGATTTCACAGTTCTTAACATGTTTACTTAATTATTACTATAAATGCAAGGTTTATTTAAATTCTTTTATTTTTTAATTAATTTATTGGGGTAACATTGGTTAATAACATTATTACATTTCAGGTGTACAACTTTATAATACAACATTTGTAAATTCCATTGTGTGCTTACCACCCAAAGTCTAGATTCCTTCTATCACCATATATTTAACCCCATTTACCCTCTTCTTTCTCCATTGTGTTCTACTTCCATTGTTTCTGATATATATCATCTATTACATCAATTTTAAGGGCCTAGTATTACTATCCCTAGTTTACAAATCATGCCACAAGAGAAATATACCTTTAGATGGTAAATATATAAGAATGCTAAGTTTGATGATTATGTATCGTTCCTGTTCTATTCTTCTATTCTCATTGTATTTCCTCCTGTGGTTCTGAAGAACTGTTGCTAGCTCCAGCATAAGGCCTCACATTTCATAAAACAATCTGGAGACCAACACTGAAATGTAAAATGAAGGTCTATGTGAAAAAATCATTGTTAAGAAGGATGTTTGCAAATAAACAAGATACATTTTAAATAATTATAAACAATTGATTCAGAAGTAGGAAGGGGAAAAACAATTAAGGATCCTGGACTCCTGGCAAATATAGTGGTGACAATTAACTTGTCTACTCAATTGGGAGATGAAGATAATTAATAAAAGTCTATTAGATCCTCTCACCTAGTTCAGATATCTCTTTTATTATATAAATATTTTAAAATATTATTTTAACTTGGGGATAAATGAGGTGAGGAAAACGATACCTACACTGTGAAATTTCTTACAATGTTTCTAAAACCGCAGTGTAGGACTGGTATTGACTAACACACAATGCCACTTCCCTGTCATTTTAGTGTTGGCTAGAGCTAAGGTTAGTTAGGGCAAAATGCATGAATGGTCTCTATTTGGTATCTTCTTGTGTTTCCCTGCTGCTGGTTCTCTAACCCACGTTTTTCCACCCTGCACAAGGGACATGCAGATTCGCTAGATAAATGCCCGTGTATTCAATCTGCAAGGACACTCACTGTTTTTGTGTAGAATTGCCCAAAATTCACTCTTGAAAGAACAGCTCTACACCTAGATTAGAGATCACCCAGTGTATGCCACTCTTGCCTTTTCTATTTCTGTTCTTAGTTGCTTTGTACAGAAAACTATTTTTTTTTTTTAATTCCTATTCAGGTACTGCAGGAAGTGCAACGATCTTTTGTTACAACTTTCAAATGATCTCTGAAAATGCCTTCCAGCTCTATAGTGGTGTGGGGGCTGAGTCTCCATCCTTGTCTCTAAAAGAAGAAAACCCAGCCAGGCTGTATGGTAGACCCTTCTCCCTTACTGAAAAGGCCTTTCCTCTATGTTTGTTTCCTTTATCTTATTACTTTATATTTGAGCCTTGGGACAGAGCCTTATCTAGGAACTTTGCTACTTAGCCATGTAAAGCACAAGTCAGCTGGTGGGTTGCATATGAGCAAGTCATTCTCCCCCTCATCAAGACGTGACTGCTGTTCACAGCCTCCTTCTTACTGCTTTCCATTTCTTACTTTCGTCTTTCTTTTTAATCTCCCTTTCTTGCTTTAACTTTTTTCCCCCTTCCATTTCATGCTATTCTTTAATTATAAAGGTAATTTACTGGGGCTGATGTTAGCCTCACTGGTGACCTGAAAACTACGACATAAAAAGATGAAGAAAGAAAAAAAAGAAACGCTATGGAGTGTTTCAAGGTCAAAGTGAGGATGAAGGAAAACTTACAATAGGCAAAGTGAAACTATGAAGGGCTGGTATAGTTTGCAGTCTTTTCTCATTACTTAGTACTGTGTACAGTTAAATGATGATTCCATAGTTTACTTAACTTCCTCTGAAATTTTGAAAAGTCAGTTCAATTTCAGTATTCACAAATATTAAATATGAGATCAGAAGAGCAAAATGAGCAGAGTTTGACCACCATTTGTAATTTGTGAGACCTTAGGCACATTTCTTCACACGCAAGCTGCATGATGCTTGTCCATACCACAGAATGTTATGAGAAAACTAAATTACACAACATATATGTATATAGTTCACCTCAAGTCCTAGAACATAATGAGTACTCAATACAAAAGCATTTTGGCTAACTTTATTGTACTGTATTGTACGTCATGTGTCTTAGGGGTTACTTACCTAATGTTAATACAAAAATTTAGTCTGCGATAAAAGAATAAAAGCATTTATTTTAACGTAGGAGGCATTGCAATCCAGGGTATGATTCAGGTAGCAAGCAATATTGTGCCCTGAAGAAAACAAAGACAGGGCTTATAAAGGGCAAAACCATGAGAGCTGTTCTCATTAATGTTCTCCATGTAAATGGAGGATGTTGGCTAGGACAGCTGGGATTGGTTAGGTCTATTATGTAAATGGAGGATGCTGGTTGTTGAATTAGATTGTTTTCTTTCAAGGTGAAGAATGCAGATGTTCTGGTCTCCATTATGAGGAAAAAGTGAAGTCCATATATGTCTGTGTAGAAGGCATTGGCCCAGGATGTGTGTTTTTCACCATTTAGCTGGATTTAGCAATAGTTCATAGCAACAGTGATTTGACAATAATTCCAAGAACTGAGACATGAGACATGCATAGGCCCCATTCCTTCAATGGCCTCCCGATGCTTATTCCATTTTCTTTACATTTTATTTATTCCATTATCGCTAGATAATCCCATGTTTAGGAATTATCAAATGGGTTTGTTACAGAGTACAAACTTGCTATGTCTAATGTGGGATCTAGGAACATACACTTTAAATCAATCACAACAGATAGTTCTGATACTGTTTGAAGACAGATCTCAGTGATTATGTGCTGAGACGTGATATTTACAGCTTCCTGAGCCCAGTCCATCTTTGATGGTTACTAACGTGTAAACTTGATCTAGTTATTGAAACACTTTAAGCTTATTTTAAGGGAGATAAATGAGTTGCTTACTTAGCATATAGTAAATGCTCAGCAAATCACATAATTATAAACTAGTGGGGATAATTCTATATGGAGAAATAATATGATGACCTCTCCAGAAGTGGCTATCACACCAAGATTAAAGAAGAAATACTGTTGTAACCTGGGATTATCTATATTATAAATGTGAATAACTTTTCTATCCCCCAGGTTTTATAAAGCCGTAATTGAGTGGAGGAGTTTTTTGTTTGTTTGTTTGTTTTTTTGATCAAAGATAGACTTCTAAAAGTATTTTTAAAACGCTGTCATTACTTTGTGTACTTTATGTCCACAAAAGGATACATTTATTTTAAATAAATGAATGCATCAGGTACATTTGTGATAAGATTGTTGCTACTAAGAGAACATTAGGGAACTGTTTGGCACATTATGGATTTTAAAAAATAATTTATAAAATAATGAGATTTTTTTTAATTTAAATTATCAGTGAAGAGAGTCTAAATACCTTAATTCTATTTTACAATCCACCCCCTGCTCTTATGTTCTAGTAATTATGTTCCAGCTTTTCATATATAAGTCATGTATAAGTTTCCCGAAAGCTACACTTTATTAAAACAATACAAATAAATACATTTTAATGCTATTTAAATGACCTACTGATATACACATTTCAGTTCTTTTACCTGGCTTTCTCTTTACCAATATTGTTCTCTCCGGCTCCCATCATACTATCTCTCTTGAAAGACAAGTACAAAGGCTGGTAGAGAACGAAGAAGCCAGTAGGAGAGTTTTTCCGTTTTTAATGTTGTCAGCATCTAGTCAAGTTAAATATCGAAGAAGAAACCAACTACCTTGTCCTCCACTTTCAGTATCAAGAAGCCCAGTGTGCTGCTTTCGCTTGTGGCTCCATGTCTTCACTGGGTGGCAATCACAGGGAGGAAAAAAAAAAAAAATGGCATCACCCAGCTGTAGTGTTAGCCACCAAAAGTCAGTACCTCCTTTAGACTTAGTCAAAAGCAAAGGTTCCAAACCTTAGATTGATTTCATTAAGACCCAACACTCAGGCAGGATAAGTTAATGTAGTTCCAAGAGTCTCAGTTCACTGAGGATAAAATTCCAGGAGTTCTCACATCATAAGAAATATGAGCACATACGTATTGAATATTCAGGAGCCTAATAATGAGCCAGAAAACAAAGAAACATTTCATGCAAAGGTTTTGAAAACTACAAAGAAAATGTAACCCCTTCACTGTTAAAATTACAGTTTGGTTTGGGGCTTTTACTGAAAACTTTGCATTGAGATATGAGACACTGAAATTACTAACTATATAAAGTATTTGAGCCAATGCAGATTTCAGGCTCTTAAGCTGATCAGAGAATTAAATGTTCCTTACTTGGAACATCCTTTAAATAACTGACTTGTTAGCTTGTTTGCTTGTTTGTTTGTTTGGATCTGGTTGACTCTTGTTCCACTGCTGCAGGTTACCTGGAATTGAAGTGATAGAGACCTGTTAATGCAGATTAGTGTCTGAAAGTGAGCAATACTTCTAGATAACAATTCTTGTCTTCCTTTCCTAATATTCTCTTGAGTGAAGAACAGCCCAGGGGCTAGTCCTCAGAGGAGAATTAAGCCAACTTAAACAAACAAACAATCAGCTTAATCCTTTTTTACTCTGGTGTTACCCATCCTTGGAATAGATGTTCTGCTACTTTGCATTCTGATTATGGCAGCTGATGGTAACCACACAAGCATACTCCCAAAGTTTAATAATAATGCATATTTTCACTGTTCCAGAAACAAAGTGATAAATGGTCACTACATTCAGCTCTTCAATCTTTGCTGAGATGGCATACTTTGGATCCAGCAGAAAGAATACATACATTGGCATCTATGTGCAGGGAGATTTTATTACATGAACATTTTTATACGTGATGTAAGAAATGATACTACAGAAGTTTGGCATAAAGTCAAAACTCACTGTACAAGATCAGATTTAAATATAGTATCATGTTTTAATCTATTTTTGCCTTTGTCAAATTGACAGTCATCCTTTGTCTTGTAATTAAATATCAGTTTAGACCCTCAGGCCTCTGAGACAAAATTGGTTGTATTCTTATATGTTAAACACTGACTTAATTCAGTTCAATCTTTTAATTCTTCTTCCTTTAATTACTTAGTAGCTCAAACTAATAACTGGTTTTGTTTCTTTAAACTTATCGTGTACTCTTGCCAAAGCAAATTGCTATATCTGATTTCATGTGAATGCCAAGTTGCTTAGCAACTTAAATCTGCCTTACATTTCATCTTTTTGCATGCTCTTTAATCTCTAAATTTTATCAGCGTGTAATTTTAGTCATATATCTATTTATTCAAATTATTTTTTTATTCATACAGTAAGCAGTTTGTTCTCCATTGACTTTGTAGGTGTGTGTTTGTATGGGACAGGCGGCCGAGGAAGACAGGGAGAGCCAGAGGCAGAAGGAGTGGGAAAAGGAGAGAGAGTATGAATATAACTTAGAATTAGGAGTCAGAAGAGGAAAGAGGAGAATAAAAACTGCATTTATAATATTCTGTTCTTGTATCTTTTGTGCACTTAAAATTGTATTCTTTTCCACATTTCATATGTGGTTCGCATGTCCTGTTTTGTCTTCTAGATACCAAGGCTCTTGGTTCTAACCTCATGGAGAGGGGGCTTCGTCATCTATAGTAGTTCCTGCTCTATTTCATGCATAATTGGCATTCAGGCTCGGAAGACTCTTAAAACAGCTCCGATTCAGAGCCTTGTGTGGCTTTATCCCCAGAGAGAAATTATCCCTTTGGGAGATTTGTCATCTTTGGCAGGAAGAAAATGGTGTTACTATTTTGTACTTTCATTGTGTCGTGGCAGATAGTCAGTGACTTTTCAGCCAGGTCCATAGGCTAATTGTAGAAATGATGGAAAATGTCAGAATTCAAAGAAAAAATGTGTCTTAAAGTAAGTGACAGTTGTCACTTTGCTTATTTTCTGCTATTTGCTGTAACAGACACCAAACTATAAAGGAGCATTTGAAGGAGAATAAAGGTTTGTTTCATACGTACCTAATATTGAAAGGAAATGAACTTTAAATATTAGTGTACATTCCTTCAGAATGTAATTACCCTATATTACCCTATCAGTCACTCTTCTTTATCAAGGGCTAAGAATAATTTCTCCAGCATCACCATTCTTCCATACCCACTCTCGTAAATGCATACTCAGAGGTGTGTTGCTTACAAATCAGGAAAACAAATGGCGCTGGGGAGAGTGAGTGCCCATTAATTTTGTGCTTTCTTTTTGAGAACAACTGCTTCAACCCAGCTGTTATTTGTCTCAGGCATAAAAGCAGTCTTCAAGCTTAAAACTGAATTGTTGGTTTCGACTTTATATTTTTAGATTGGGACTCATATTTAAATAAGGCAGTGACAATGCTCTTTCAATGAGCACTAAATAAATTTCAGCTTTTGTTTATGGAGCTTTGAGAGTTTTGACGACCTAATATTTTTCGACTCTGATTTTTTAAAAAATTTCTTTTTAGAAGCTGTGCAGTATATGACTAAGTCTTTTTTAGTCAGGTTTCATTTCTTCCACATCTCTATCATCTGCAAAATTTTACAGAAATCTTTTTTTTTCCTATCATTTTAAAATTGAATGGCATTCAAACAAAATCTATGTGCATTACAGCAGAATGGTTTTGTCCAGCCCAGATGCCACCTGGGTTGATATCTGTGTATGGATATCAGTCTTAGTCCTCTTCTAAACAGCCCTCCTGGTGATTTGACTAAGTAACCTAACAGGATGTGTGGTTAGACCATATATGTCTGTAAACATATCTGTCAACATCAGGCACCATGTGGTTCCCCATAAACCCCCATTACCATCTGACTTTCCTGGTCATTGACGCTTATCCTTGTCTCGCGTGCCCAAAGCCATTTGAAGAAACATTACCTCTGTCATTATCCGAGTAATACCCAATATTCGTACAACGGAGCCATATCTGATGCTCCCAGATTTCTAATTCTTTGAGCGCCAGAAAGGAGTTCTGTTATAAATGGGAGGAGTATGCTCTCTCCAACTTTATGCCATACCATGTCCTTGGACTTCTAAATCTCCTGGTGCTCGAGACGCACAGTGTGAACTCACAGTGGTTCCTCAGTGTTTCCCTCAAAATCCTTGTGGCCTAAATAGGGACAAGTACATTCCATCCATCACCTGACGGTACCTTAGTTTCTTAATGACTGAATCTTCTCCCGTTCCACCTAATACTGCAAAGGCGTTTGTGCCTATCACTTGAGATAAACAAATTCTGGGGCTTGTGTGTTCAATAGGGGTGAGGGCAACTATGTTTCCTGTTAGTAGTAGCTGGCCAAAGCCATGCTCAATCTAGGGGCACACACATCTATTCGGTGGTGAATAGAAAAATCTCCAAAGAAGAACTGGGGAATGTGAGATTTAAAATATAATCCCCCAAGCGGTTCGGCTTTTCTGCTTACTGATGATCTGTTTTAGCACTGAACGATGAAACTTACTTCTGGCAAAGGATTTCAGGTCAGTTGGAAGGGTCTGTCCTCTCTCCATTATAGAGGGATTCATTCCAGAAGAAATTAGCTGGGGTTGGTATATCAGCTTTCTAAAATTGCTTCCTCTCAGCAGTGAGGTTATTCTTTGATGTAGGTTATATTTCTTTCTTATACTTTCTGCCAAGTTTTTTCTGGGCTAAGATATTGTACACTGTTTTTACCTTTTAGGAAAGACTTACCAATCAGACAGGGATAGTTCCAGGAAAGTCTGTTGCCAAGAAAAATCAGTGAAATTCTTTGGTTGATATTTGGCACCTAAGCTAAGAACATCCCGGCTTTAAAAAAAAGTTTTAGTGTCTTTCTTTTTGCGAAAGAACCTCAACTGATAGAGAGCCAGCTAGTGAATGGATATGGATTAGAAAAAATAATCCCTCAAACTGATATGTTTCCAACACTCTTCAAAAATCAACTCATAGAAAGAATGTCCTTTGGTTCATTACAGCTGTCACTGCGTACAGAGCCCGGTACTCTCTGAAATGTCATTGTGCCTTTACGTGGCCTCGTGTGCAGGAGATATTCTTTTTAAAAAAGCACCCCTTCTTTGACTGTTTGGCGGAACTCTTTACAATTGTTTCCCAGTAATGCATTGCTTTATCACATCATTTGACGTTGTACTTCAGTGTCTCTTTCAGATATTTATTCTGATACCTAGCTTCAATAACCATACTTTAACTCACTGGATAATGGGGGAAATCTTAAACCTGGCTATGCTATTAATGTACCACAATAATTATTTTATTTGACGTTCTTGTTTCTTTATAGAAACTCATGATAGAAAACCTGACCTGGCAATTTCATGTTAGATATTAGTTATGTAAAATACAAATTTAACAGTAGGAAATACATTGTTCTAGGCACATAATCTTCAAAAGATGTCCAGTTTTTGGTCTAGCTTATCTACATATTGCCTTCCATGTTTTCATGTTTCTTGATATATGTATGTTATGTTCTACAGTGTGAGCTGTACACAAGACAATATGTTCTAGTGTGGGAAAACATATTAGAAATGTTATTCCTGTTTATTTTCACCTCATCTTATTTTAAAATTCATTTTATCTATATTTTATAATAACTATAATTAATACGTAGGATGTAGTATGTACATATTTTATAAATAAAAAGTATGCATAGGTGGGGGGTATATGCAGACAATTTTGTTTTCTTTTGTGTTTTTTGCTGTGAATGTGCAATAAAATAAAGGTAAAAACAAAACTGATGACATCTTTCAAAACTGTTTTACCAAAAAGTTATATTTATAAATATCCATTTTTGTGGGGCATGGCTTAGATTTTTCTCTTTAAAAAGTATGTATTTTTGAATGGTTCATGTAAGTTCACTAAAAAAGATATTCTATAACCTCTTATGTACTTTTAGTATTGGTCTATGTATCAGTATTCCTCAATAACTATCTTAGGAACACTGATAGTGTCTTTTCCAGTTGAAACAGTGTCCCAAAAGATTAAAAAGTGGGAGAATAAAAGAAGCCAGGACAGGTGGTTATATTAATTAAAAGTGTATTATCTGAATTTTGATTATAAGCAGTGGTTGATACACTGGGAAACTAGCAAACAATGTGCACAGATCCCATTCCTGAGAGGCCTAATTATTTTTAAGGAGGTTTAATCATCCTGACTACACTGTCACTCATAAGCCATACTCATTCAGTTGGCCTTGGTGGTGATTTGTTTAAAATATTCAAAGGAACTAATCATGTTGTATTGTTCCAAAATATATACAATGATTCAGTGAACCAAAACTTTACTTTTCCTTCAGCTCCCATATTCCGAAATCCCTTATGAATTTTTTTTATTTGTTGAGATAAATCCATTAGTTCATTGTCACCCTAGACACAAAATTAAACTACCATTTCCACCACCCACAGCACAAACCCGTGAAGTCATAGTTATTAGTCTGTTTTGTTGATTGTATTTTCTAAAGTGTAAAGTACAGTATGTCAGTTGCCAATATTCATTTATAATGACATTTTTTAGTATGTAAACATCTACTAATGAATTGAAAATACAAGTTTGCATTATCTCTAAAAGAATAAATCAAATCAAAGGATACATTTACAGAGACTATAATTTTAGAATACCATCTTAAAATCCTCATATGACTATTAAAAATGACTAAATATAACTTATTAAAAAACATGAAATTAATATAAAACATTTTTGCAGTTACATTATAATCACAGTAATTCTCATGGACAGACTGGCATGATAAAAGTTTTTTAAAAGATTACCTAACATAGAGTTAAATAATGAAAATATGGGTTCTAAAATACAATTAAAAACTGCTGTTACATTAGCTTAACTAGTGGTTAGGATTTACATTATCTTTCAATGATCCAGCATATCACAAATTTAGGTGAGAATTTTTCCATGAATCCACAAAAATATCTTACCAATTATCCAGAATAGTGAATAATAGCTTGGCATATCCTCCCAAATAAGAAGCATGGAGGGGTACTGCAGATTTATTTTTATAACATGGAGTCAACCAAATAAAGATGTTTAATAAGGTACATGCTAAATAATATTAAAAATATTTAGCAATATATTCCATAATTTTAAAAAGTTTTATATCACATTCCTTCATGTCATAAATCCTGTCTAAGTTTCTGTCACCATATACCCTGGCTCCAGTCCTTCTTTATTATTTCTGTCACAGAGACACTGCCTTTTGCTTCTGTTGTAGATCAATGAGGTCTTTGCTGGCCACTCTTTCACTATACTATTGTTCTTCATGACCTACCAATTTTTCATACACAGGGAACACACAAAAAATAATTATCCTGATGAGAAGATAATCAGTTTTCTGCTTAACTACTATGGGTCCCCTATGTCTTAAAATAAACATTGCAATGCAAATCGTAATAGTGGTTCTGATTCTGGTCATCAGTGATAAAGCCTCTCTAATAATGAAAATCATAATAAGGGGTTCCCCAAGTCTTTTTCAACTTACCAATGATGTTTCCAATAAGAGGGAACTCTCTTAGAAATTTATACAAACTCTTTAAACAAAATTGAAATAAAATCAAGGAGCAAGAGTTTGCCATAAGGGCACTGTGTTGGGGAAAAAACAACAATAAAAAAAAAAAAAGGCAGTAAGACATACTGAATACATACAGTATACTTGACAGAATGTTAATATTTTTACATAAATTTTTTAATGTTCACAAATGGTTTTAAAATTAACATTCCTTTTTACAAACAAGTAAACTGAGGCTCAGTTACTAAAGATTATAAAATGCTTTATCTAATAGTTTACTTTGACACTTCGATCCAATTCTTATAAATTTACATACCGTCACTCATAACTCAGCCATGACCATCTTTGAATTATCATGACGAGTATGACATACAAATTGAATATTTAGAAAAGTGAGAATTTACAGTTCTAGTTCCCGTCTTTTATCTTACGTACATCTGCTATACCCTTATGGGTATATCTCATATAATATGCTAAACACTGTGTTATATACTTGTGGAAAAATAAAAATAAAAATCCAAAAACATTTTTTCAAGAAACTTTCAACTCATTGGGGGAATAGTTCAGATTCAGAGTGCTCAGTGATAAAAGGATACTCAGAGCAGAGGTTATTGGTTCACAAATGAAGAAGTATATTGTGATATAGGCAGTAAGAGAAGAATTTAATTTGGTTTATATAATAGATGCATTTTGACATCTGTCTTGAAGGATAAGTGCAATTCAGTGGACAAAACAGATGGAGGAAGGCATTCAAGATAGATGAAAACATGTTCAAATTAAAGAGATTGCATAAAATGTCTAAAACTGTAGTTGTTCATAATAGGGAAAAAGTAGGCAAGGACAAAATTTCCTAGACCTTATATTCTGTGAAGAGGAGTTTGGATTATGCAGGGATAAAATATTTATAGTGTCAGCTGAGAAAAAACTATTCAGGAAGAAAAAATGAAATTTAGCGAGGGTCAAATTAGAGAAAAGCAAGTAATTTGATCGCTGCAGTAATAAAGATAAGGTGCCCTTAAGATTAATTGAGAAAATGCACTAAGAACTAAGAAGCAGATATTAAAAGCTCTCAAGAGAAAGTTAAGTGGCATAATTGAGAGGTGTTGGTGACCAATTACACGTGGTTTGAGGAAGAAGGAATTGTTGATGGAGCTTCCGAGATTCCATATAATGTAGAAGAAAGCATGATGAGTTCTATTGGGGTTAACTGAGTTTGAGATTCCAGGAAACGTGAAAAGAGATAACTAGCCAGCCATGTATGTGATCTAGACTGGAAAGAGAAAATTCAGAATTCCCAATGATGGCTAAATTTTAGGGATAAGGAAAATCAATGAGGAGGAGTATTCCAAGGGAAACCCAAAAGGAAAAAAAAAGCCAAGAATTAAATATATGGAAATAGAGCATTTAAGAAATATTAGGGGGGAAAAAAGTAGATAGTAGAAAGAGAACCATATGGTCTTAACAAAAATGGAGTAAGGAATGAGAAAAATTACAGGAAGAAGGAAGTGGTTAATTGTGTCAAATAGAACAGTGGTTCATTATGAAGAAGATAATAGATGAGTGTTCATTGAGTTCAGCATTTAGATCATTAGAGACCTTAGGGCAACAGTTTCAGAAGCAGTAAGAACAGAAGTCATCTTCTCTGGGTCTCATGAATTAAAACAGGTAGAGCAATGAGTATAATACTTTTTCAAGAACTTGAGTGTAAGAAATAATAAAGATAATCTAACTTATATCCATTGTATGTTTAAATTTTTCTTTCATTTGTTTCCTTGCAATTTGAATGTATTATTAGCAATTCTGCATAGACTAAATTTAGATTGAAGAGGTTTAAAAAACAAACATTAACACCTAGATGAGGTGTTCATTTGTTCCTGAAAACTAATGATGGGATAAACATTAGGTAGGTAATTAAATTCTTATCCAACTTTTTCAGTAATATGATTTTCTGTGATTTAATATTAGCTATCCCTGCCAATATACCCTGTATTTTAAAAATGCAATTTAATGAACACGTTTCTATAAATTTTTGCTTTGCTACTTTGTCATTTTAAATTATTATCTATCTTCTAATTTAAAAATATTTTCTTTAGTGTGAAGAAAAACATATAAGTTTCTAATGTGTGCAATAATATTTATTAGGTTGGTGCAAAAGTGATTGCGGTTTAAAAGGTTAAAAATAATTGCAAAAACCACAATTACTTTTGCACCAACATAATATATAGTAGCATACATAGAATGTTAATATTAGTATAAGCTATCTTCAATCGCTGAGCATTCAAGATCACACACTACAAAAATCAGAAGGTCCAGGATTTGAATCCTGGTTATTTCAAGAATTAGCATCTACACTTTATCAGGTTACTTAGCCTCAGTGTTCATGTATGAAAATAAGGAATTAATTTCAAATACACTTGTGAAGATTGAATAAAATGATTTATGCAAAATCTTTACATAGTTTCCAGAATATGTTCAATGGATTAATTGTATTCCTTTTCAAATTTTCTATTTCAGCAGAGTACCTGAATTATAAACAACTGCACCTTTTTTTTTTTTTCCAATTTAAAAACTTTGTTTTTCTTTTAAAGGAATTGGTTACGGGTATATACTACTTAAAGAGACTTAGGGAAACAGTTTTCTAGAATTTCCAATACTTAACAAAGTATGTATTTCATAGTAAGATAAATGTCTTTTAAAATGACTCCCCTGAAGTATTTTTGTACAACTGAGTATTTGTCTGGTAAAATCCTTGAATAACCTTAAAGCAGTTCTACCCAAGTTTTATCACATGAGGATAAATATTAAAGAAAATGTGTGTGTGTGTGTGTTTGTGTGTGTATGTGTGTGTGTATGTGTACTGGTTAATACTAGAGGGAGTTGGGCTTTCTATAAATGAGTCTCAGTGAAAAAATTTTTACATGTCATCATGTCAAATATTACAATAAAAATAAAAAGCATTTGGGAAAATACTATAGATTGAATTCGTTTAAAATTCCAAACACAATGTTTGTTTTCAGTTTTCAAGGTTCTAATATAATAATAATCTAGTACCAAATACTTAAAATATTGATGAAATTCTGATTTCTAGAATATGAATGCAATGTTAGAACTGTAGTTTTGTGGTTATCTTGCTTGGACACCACACACACACACACACACACACACATACACACACACACACACACACACACCATGGACCCCTCCCACCCCCCCTCCAGCAGAAGTAAACGGAGAAAGTTTCCTGATTTGTTTGAAGACAATTGTCGCATCTAGCATGACTAGAGCTGTGGGCAGCAAGAAGGGCGGTGCAGGGCTAAGAAAAGACAGTAGCCAAGATTAGAGTGCCAGCAGGGCCAAGGGTCTCAAGTCTCAAGGACTGAGCCCTGAATCGGGCCAACGTGTAGTTTTTATTGGTAAACTTCTAAAGAGGTAAAAGATTGCTAATCTCAAGATCTGTGTGTTAGTAGCCTGCTGGCTGTCTTTCCGAAAGTTCCCATTGTGTTTCAGCCTGTACTTTGCCTTCACACACACGCACATCTCCAAGGAATCCATTGAAGGGGAGGGACCAATATAATTCCATCCGGTCTCAGTTTGCTGAGACTTCCCCTCAAAGGAGCTTTTCCGTTATCTCTCCATCGGGCCTCAGTTTGCTGAGGCACTCCCTTGTAAAATCCTGGGAAGAGCGCGGGGGAACCAACGGTTTGGCAGCTGTAGGGCAACAGACAATGTTTCAGGGCTACCACATTTAATAGGATGCCTGGCTGACTGCTCCATATCCCCACTAGCCACCCATTAGGTTGGCTTCCCTCTTTCTTTACCACTAAAAGAGTGCTATTCTTCAATCTACTAGTCCACCAGTCCTCTTGGGAATCAGTGTATTCTGTAGAGGACCCCTTACATGGATGCTGAGGAAATAGAGCTGTGAAGTAGAGAGCAGTGGATTACTGGATATTGCTCATCAGGTTCATGGATAGGAACCCGCTGACCTCTGATAACTTGTGGGAGCCCAGATGCCCTTGAAGCCTGAATGCTTGCGGCTCAAATTGCCTTTGCTCCTAGGAGTGAGAGGATCAGTATCCTGAAGGATCAGACACCTGCACCCCACATACAGAACACTAGTTGGACAGGTATGACATAGAGTATATAGGAAATACAATACCATCAATAAAAATATATTCAGAGAAATAAAACTGTGGAAAATGACCAAAATTTCAAAACATGGCGTGGACTAAAGTGGAATGTGATTTGAGGATTTCCCCATGACTTATTATCAGCAGTCAGTTGCAGAGAGCTCTACAGTTTTCTAATCATATTTTTTATCTCATTATGTACTAAAAACAAAACCCATCAAGTAGGAAAGGAGGTATATAAGCATTTTACATTTGAGGAAATTAAAAAAAGGAGAGGTCTAAAAATTAAATGACTCACCAAAACATTAAAAAGACATTTTGGTAGCATTGCTATAATTGAGTTAATCTCAGTAATTCGAGCTAATTATGGGAAATTCTGCCATGAATAATATCTGTGCATAACTCTATATTCTTCAAAATTTAGTAATAGCATATTGAAATTGTAGAAACTATGTTAATTTCTTCTTTCTCTTTCTTCCCTCAAATCATTTAAAAAGTATGACTGGAAGTCATAATTACTATCTAAAGAGAAAGGACAAGAAACTTTGAATTCAACTGGCATATTTCAGGTACATATGACCAAGGGGGCAGAGATAAGCCCCTTTTTTCATGTCAGTTTAGACTTCGCATGAGGGTGTATACTAGAACTGTCAAAATCACTCAACTGGCTGCTGAAAAGTCTGCCAGCCTTCGTCATGCTATTCTTAAAGGAACAAGCACAAAAAGTTCCAGGCCTTTCCAAAGCTTATATGGAGACTAGCCAGACTTCTGGGATTCAGAATGGCATGATGACTTTCTCATCTGCCACTTGAGTTGTCCTCACATTCAGAAATTTGTACAAGTCCTTCTAGGTGTAAATTTAAGGTCATTAAGTGTCTCTAAATACAGTTTGGAAAATTTAAGTACTGCCTCATATTACCACCCCCCAAATAATGTATCCTGGCTGCTAGGGGGGTTGTGAAGGCTATTCAACTTTATAGAGCAGAGATCTTAATCGTTTAAGTGTAGAATGTGTTTTGATTTTTCCCCTCCCCGTAGTTACCTTGCAATTATATTAAATATGACATTTTCAGATATATGCATATAGACACTTTAATTGAAATAGGGAAGAGTTGTTGGTTTCAACTATTACTAGAGATATACCAGAAATGTCTTTTTATCAATGTCAAAACTATTTCCATAGTATAGCTGAGATAAACATCCAAAATCCCATTTTGGGGGCCGGAGTTGCTGGTGATTTGACAGAATCTTAGGAAGATTATTGATAGAAGAGATGGTAGTATCACTAACAATGATATTTTTAAAGTGTCACCGTGTATCTAAAATACTCAACAATAGCTCCTGGCCTCCTCTGAAAGCTAAGTGGGCGGACATACGCTGTGCGTTTCCATACGCAACCATCAACCTCTCCTTGAGGCAAACTTTAATCATTTTTTTGTTTTGTTTTCAATTTGCTTCTCTTCAAAATTGTCCTTAGTATCTATCTCATCATTAAGAAAATTAAATAGGTAGTTGTGGCTGGGAAATAAAACCAATAAATTATTTCTGTAGCATAGCTGGAATACACACTCCCCTTTGTGATGCTACAGAAGAAGGGCATTTTTCTTCTAATTTGCTTCCTAAAGCCTAAAATTGCCTGACTGGATAATAATGAGGATAAATATACCAGTAAAGCTAAAGTTAGATATAAACTGAGGAACATAGCTGTTAATATGGATGATGTCTGTGGAAAGTATCCAATTCATCTTTTCTATCCAATAACCACTGACTTAAATCAAATCTACAATTGATTGTGTTACCCGACCCCATAGAACCTACAACAGGGTTTAGTACAGGTGCTCCATAAATATTTGCATGACAAAATTTCCTTCAATTCCTAATTTATATAACTTGTAATTTTAAAACCATTCTACATTTAAAACGTGTTTCAATTAGTTTAGATTTGCTGAATGTTTATGTTAAGTATATACAGTGATGTCTTTTATATTATAAAACCATATAATTACATTTTTCAGACATGAAAAATGAATTAGTGCTGCATTATAAGTGGTGACAAATTTTCTTGTTTGTTCTAATTTCAATGAATAGCTACAATAAGCTTCCTTGGCACAACTCAGAATAGCTCATTTGGCTCTGAATACAAAAACTTTGGTTAGTGTGAAGAGACCAGTACTGCACTAAGGAAACAATATCATGTTTTTAACATCCTGAAAAAGAAATACTAGAATCAGGGATTTCCCAGTAGGATATGTTCAAAATTACTAGTGACGGAAAAAGTATCTGTGATGCTAGCAAAAATGATTGAATTTATATAATGAAGACTAAAATTTTTAGAACTAAAGCAAAAGTTTGAAGATATTATAAGCTCAAAAGTAGTTAACTACATCTAGGAGACTGTCAAAAGTACTAATGGGGACTTAGGGTGGATAAACGTATAATATCCTATAACCAAAGGTGATGATTTCTACTTTGTTCTCTTTGGCCCATCCCTGCAGTCTGGAAACTGCATTAAAAATGATATTGACAAACTAGATTGCACATATACAAAAAGTTTCCAAGAAGTCAAAGGAAAGAAATCTGACAAATTAATTGTAAGAACTGCGAATAAGTTAGGAGAAGACAAAATTTGTGATGACCAACTTTATAAGTTTTAAAACATCAGAGGGCTCTACTGTGAAAAATGCATGAGTCTCATTCCAGAGGACAATGCTGATCAAATGAGGCAAAGCAATGTTGTATAAAGAGTGTTCTGAAAATTAGAGTTGTTCTTCACATGAAAAGGTTATTCTAGATGTAGTGAATTCCCATTCTGTGGAGCAGATGAAGCAGGATTTGAGATCAGATAATTGTAGAAGACATAATTCAGATATTGGCTTAAACTAGATGAACTTAAATGTCCCTTCTTAGACTGAAGTTCCCTGACTATGTAAAACTTTGTATAAATATGTCTTTACCATCTGGAATGGCTGCCACCCTCATGTTTAATTGGGACAGCCAATCAAATTCTGAGGTCTCTTTTCAGATGGAAATGTTTTTAGTTAATTGAATTTCTTATTTTAACAGAACAGATTCCTCTAGTCCTCATGATTGCAATGAGCCTTCTGTGATATTTCTTCTGTTAAAAGAGCTAAGTAATTTCAAAATGCTTATCTAATTATCACACTAATCATTTACTGCAAGAAGTGTATAGTTAAATGTGTTGTCATCAGTATGGAGAGCCTATTATGTACAAGGCAGATATAAAAAAGGTTCTTTGAAATAAGAAGTGTTATAAGGATGCAAGGAGACAAAAGAAAAAAAAAGTAAAGAAAATGAAAGAAAAGAAAAAATCTTATCTAAGTGGAAAATCAGGAAAAGCCTCATGAGGGAAGATGGAAGAGATGATATTTAAATAGGTGTCAGAGATGGGAATTATTTGAATTGGCAGAGACAAGAAAACAGTCTAAGAAGAAGGAATATCTGGAGGAAAGGAAAGGAGGAAGAATAGAAAGCATATAGTAGTAAGTTGTGACTTTAATAAACTGAGAAAAGACTTTGGTGATAGGATTGGAGGATCTCAGGTCCGACTTTGTTAAGACTTAAGCATTTTCTGCTTGCTTCCCCAGGCAACAAGGAAAGATTAAGGACTTTAGCAAGGTTATTCTTGTGAATTACGTGGCATGGATTAAAAGGGGGGAAAGCCTGGCTTCCGAATAAGTAGTTATGATGTTATAAAAATCATTTGACGAAGAAGTTTGAAACGAGGGTGAGGGTAGCTGAAAAGGAGAAATGTGTACTTTCTTCCTAAGTCATGTTTGGAAATCCTTGAAATCTTTTGGTTAGAAAAGATCCGGCTCAAGTAGCTCTTGTCACCATGTTGTCCATCAAATATACAGACATAGACCTTATCTTGAGAAGCATGTGCAAGTACTCTTGATGATAAATGACACTTAGTTGGAAACACAACATAAAAATAAAATAAAACAATTGCTTCTCTTTGTGATGCTTGATGTACTTGAGTAAATAGCCCAAAGTCTGTATGGATCTTAAGAAAGAAATATTTATTAAATACTTGACGGGCTCCACTGGTGTGAAAAATGATAATGACTACCACAGCAAGCAGTGGATGAGGACTCATAAACAGAATGTTTAATGTACTTAATATCAAGTGCTGAAAGGGTTTTCATTCTGTCCTTAATACACTGGAAGTGTTTTAAACTATTGGACTTGATGCGTCCTGTCACTGTACTTCTGTCATGATCCCGCAGGACCATCGTTCTGTTCATTCTTTCAGTGCATTCTTACTTATAGTAATGAACTAAAAGGCACGCAGAGCCTTGCAAGGCTTAGGTAAATGAGAGTGGACTACGTAGTCTTAAAACTGTGAGTTCAATCGACTGTTCATAGAACTATTTAAATACCAGTATGACGACATGTTTTTCGGGCTTAATCACAGCATATGGATGAAGGATCCAAAACTATTCATGCGGTATACTTGTTATTTGAATGTCGTCCTTGGAAACTTTCTTTTCCAAGTCATGAAAAATCTGTTTTCAGACGTATCATCAAGTTAATAAAATGAAATTGCATGCATGCCTTACTTTTCTCCCGTCATCATCCACATTATTAGAAAGTGAGTGTCATCATCAAGTAGGATTTATTAAAAGCTCCCCTGCACTAAGTGCTTTCGTTTTAAATTCAAGTGAGGCTTCTCTTACATATTTCATATGCATATTTTGGCAGTATGTCTGTTATTGAGCCTTTATGACAGTTTTTAGAGTCTGATGTAATTCCTGAATTATTTGTTCCTTATCACTGGGTGTCCATTGTAGCTGAACAGCATAACTTCTTCCATTGCAGACGCTCGCTTGTCTCCTATTAGCTACACCTGTTTGTCTTCTATTAGCATTTCTTTTTCTATTTGAGAAGTAATTTTAATAGGAGTTCCAGTTAATGATGCTACAGAATGGTGTGGTTTGTTACTTGCCAATCAAACTGGGATTTTTTTGAATAGCATTCGCCTCACCTGGAAGCTTGTTTAAAATGCAGTATCTCAGGCCCTAGTCCAAAGATACTGACTCCAAAGCTGAATATTAATTAGATCCCTGTGTGACTGTGATTCATATGCCCTGTAATGTTCTAGAAGCACCACTATATTTAGTTTGCATTGTAAACTACTTTGAAATCAAATGATCATAGTCAAGTTTTGTAACAAGAGACAAATTGGGTGCTCTCCACTTCTCTGTGAATATAAAATATAACCATATCAGTGTGGTGAATATTAACATTTTTATGCATAAGATTGCTATTCCGCCCAGTTGAAAGTTATTATACAAATTATTACTTAAGTGACAGTTTTTGAATGTATATCTAACATTTTCTCTTCTTATTTTCCACTGATGCTTTCACCTTTGAAAGGTGTTTTTAAACGGTGTCATCTGGTTTTAAAAAAAGGCAGTACCAATGAGAGTGGACAGTGTGGGATGGTATAAAGAGCACAGGGTGGAAGGTGAGAAAGAAAGGCTTATAGTTTAACTCTATTTTGTATTAGTGACGTGCTGGTCTGAGATAAATTACTTAAACACTTTTGAATTGTGGTTTCTTATTTAAGATGAAGGAAAGAGTTTGAACTAGAATGTATCTAGTGTTTTCAATTAAAAATGTTAAGAATAGTATCCACAATCAGAATTTTTATTCATGTTTAATTTTTTTATACATATGGACATCTTGTTATTAACAGGGTTTCACAGACATAAATAGGCAAGGGAGTTAAGGTTAAAGAAACGAGCTTAGGATTCAGACGTGCCTCGTCATTAACTCAGGCCCTGCCATTTATGGGATGAATGTTTTTTGGCCCTAAGCAATTTACTTTAATTTTGTACTTAATTTCTCTTCAGAGCTTTGTGGAGAATTAACTGAGATAATATCTGCAATATATTCCTCGTACAGTACAGTGCTTTACAGGTAGAGGTCATTTATAATTGGCTATTATATATAATGTATTTACTTACAATGCTTGGGAGGACATTACGTTCAGACTTGGATACTCTTTATGTTCCATAGCATTGGTATGTACATTATCTAAAGGGCTCCTAACTTTAAAATATTTTACAGCCTTGAGGGGTATCCGACAGATAATCAAATATGCCTCTAATTACAAGATTTCTAAAATTGAGTATAGTCATCTGTTTTTTTCTTGATCCTAGAAGTTTATAGTTCTAAGATATTTGATATTATTAATTGACTTTTGGTGGATACTAAGGGGGGAAAGTCAATAAAATATACAGATCTGTGGTTTTAAATACCGATTGCTCAGTATAATCACCTGTGAAGGTTTTAAAAACACACATGCCCAGGTTCTGCTTGCATAGTTTTGGAATAAAATGGTCTGGGGTTATCTCTCAGGCATCAGATTTTTATAAACTCACATGTAATTCTCATGTGCAACCACAGTTGAGAATCTCTGGTACAGATAAGCTCTTGAATTCATTGTTGGCAAATGCTACAAATGAACAGAATATATTGACAGATTTCTTAAACAGATGAAATTCAAGCCCTGTCAACAACTTATATGTGAGTACACTTATTATGCACAAACACGCTCACCCAGCAAATCCAAAGAAATACTTGGTAAAATCCGAACACCACATTTGCAGTGAAAAAAATATCTAAACAACAGCAGAAAAAGTCATTTGAGGATAATTATTCATTAGAAACTCATCACTTTTCTGAAATGTTTTATTGTTATAGGATCTTCCTATTGGTTCATGTGGTACTGCAGTCTCTTATTTAAAAAAAAAATGCAGGATATGCATTTGTGAAATAAGGACAATCATAAAAATTGTTAATTAAATAATTATATTAGGACCTACTGATATTACAAATATTTGATTTAGTTACTATTGAAATATTGAATCAGATTTTCAAGATATAACAGCATTTGTGATTTGGGTATTTTTTTTCTTCATTGTTAGCTCATCTTACAATGTACATAATTGTCCATACCTACATGTTCAAAATTGAGCAGGATGTAGTCACTTGTTACAAATAAACAAGACTCTGAAAATTTACCATAATTTGATCAAAATACAAACTAGGCAGTTTTAATATAGTAAGTTGTAACTAAAGCCTTACAATACAAAAAAATTGAATCATCTCCTCTGTTTCATGATTCACATCTTGTTTCTAGAGGATATGATTAGCAGGTGTTTTGAATGTGGATCTTTTTATTGCAGAATACTTTTTTTCCTAGTACATTTGAATATTACCCACAAATTTTTGGTTTTTGTTTATAGCATTTTTACTAGAGGATTTCTCCCCCATAGTAGGTATTAGACATTTTTCAAATGCCTTCTGACTCTTAAGAGTTATATAGATTGATTAGTCTTAAATTGGTGCAGCAAATTAATTCTTGTATAATTTTTGAACGAAATTATATTCTTTCTGTCTGTCTCTGTTTTTCTGTCTCTCTCTTCTATATATGTGTGTGTATGTACAAACACATGTGTGTAAACTGGAAATAATATTTATTTGGCTGTAAAGTTTATGAAGTGCAAAATTGGTTTGTTCAGGTAATCAAACTATACTTTTATTATAGATTTGGCAGATGAGAATAAATAAAATTTTACATAAAAAAGGAATCTTCCTAGACCAAAATGAAGTGAAAAAAAGCAGCATCCTTAATATATGATGAGGTGTGATAGAAAAATATGGTGCATGTTTAAATAAAAAATAATTTTTACAGTAAAAGATACATTGCCATTAATCTCTCTCAAAAGACTCCCTCCAACACATTTATCCCATTGTTCTTCCCACTTTCTGAAGCAGTTCTGGAAGTCCTTTCATGAGTGTCTTTATTTCATCCTCCATCGCGATACTTTGTGTCACACATCATTTCTGGTGTGGCAATTTCTGTAAAATAAAAACATTATGGTGTATCCTCATCCACCTTATTTACTAGATCTGGCACCTTAGACTTCTGGCTGTTTCCCAAAGTTAAAATGACCATGAAAGGTAAATGTTTTGAATCGATTCAGGACATTGAGGCAGCCATGACAGCGCAACTAAATACACTCATGAAAGTGGACTTTCAGAACTGCTTCAGAAAGTAGAAAGAACTATGGGATAAGTGTGTTTGAAGAAAGGGGGAATATCTTAAGGGGTATTAATGGCAATATGTCTTTTACTGTAATATATATATATATATATATATATACAAATATATATATATATAATATATAAATATATATATTATATATATATATATATATATATATATATATATATATATATATATAATTTAAACATTCACCATATTGTTTGATCACACCTCATAGGTACTAAATTTGTGGACCTTAGTTTCAGAGAGGAGTTTATGAATTTGACATCAGCGGCAAGGGAAGTAAAAGCAAAAATAAACGAATGGACTATATAGAACTAAAAAGCTTTTGCACAGTGAAAGAAACCATCAACAAAACAAAGATTCCACCAACCAAATGGAAGTATACATTTGCAAAAATGCCTCTGATAAGGGGCTAAAATCCAAAATATATAAAGAACTCGTACAACTCAGCAACCAAAAACAACAACAGCAAAATCCAATTGAAAAATGAAGAGGACTTAAGCAAGCACTTCTCCCAAGAAGACATACAAATGGCCAACAGATATATGAAAAAATGCTCAACTTCACTAGCTATTAGGGAAATGCAAACCAAAACCACAATAGATATCACTTTATACCCATTAGAATGGCTATTATCAACAAGACAAATAATAACAAATGTTGGAGAGGCTGTGGAGAAAAAGGAACACTTATGCACTGCGGGTGGGAATGTAAATTTGTGCAGCTACTATAGAAAACATTATGGAGATTCCTCACAAAATTAAGAATAGAATCACCATACAACCCAGCAATCCTTCCTCTGTGTATCTACCAAAAAAATCTGAAAATGTTTATCTGTAAAGATATATGTACCCTGGGTGGCTGGATGGCTCAGTTGGTTAGAGCGTGAGCTCTCAACAAGGTTGCCGGTTCAATTCCCACATGGGATGGTGGGCTGCGTGACTGGACTTGGAGCTGACCTGCTCCCTCCACAACTAGATTGAAAGACAATGACTTGGAGCTGATGGGTCCTGGAGAAACACACTGTCTCCCAATATTCCCCAACAAAATTTGTATAAAAAAGGACATATGTACCCCTATGTTAATTGCAGCATTATTCACAGTGGCCAAGACATGAAAACAACCAAAGTTTCCTTCGATAGACGATTAGATAAAGAAGATGTGGTGCATATATACAGTGGAATATTACTCAGCCATAAGAAAAGATGAAATACTGCCATTTGCAATAACATGGATGGATCTTGAGATTATCACGCTAAGGGAACTAAGTCAAACAAAATGTTGAGAACCACATGACTTCACTTATATGTAGGATATAAACCTGAAAGCAACAAACAAACAAGACAAAGGAACAGAGAAACAAAAACATAGACTCAGACCGCAGTGTACTGGTTACCAGAGGGTAAGGGAGGAGAGGGGTGGTAGAGGAGGGAAAAAAAGGGATCAATATGTGGTGATGGAAAGAGAACTGACTCTGGGTGTTGACTATGCAATGCAATATATAGATGATGTATTATAGAAATGTGTAGTTGAAACCCACGTGATTTTACCAACCAAGATCACTCCAATAAATTTAATAAATTAAAAAAAAATGTAATGGAAATGCCACTCCACCCCATTGATGCAAGTGGCTATTGCTGCTATATTTCAACTTTTTTGGGGGATCTAACTAATGCACAATTACAATAAAAGGTATGAAAGATTTAAAAAGAGAAAGTGTTCATTTTTCGCAGATGCTATGATAGCCTGAAAATTCCAAAAGAATCGATGAAAAAACTATTAGAATAAATAAGAGAATCCATCAAGGTGGGTAGGTACAAGAGTAACATTCTCAAATCAATACTGTTACTTTATATCAACAATACCAATTAAAACATAACAGACAAATAATCCCATCCGAAATACCAACACATGAGAATATATCTAACAAGACATGCACAAAAAGAGGTACTGAGCCAATAACAGTTACTGAACAACTATTTATCTGTAATAATGATAAGAAAGTCTCACTACTGGAAATGACTGATGCTTGATCCTGAAAGGTTATTTTAAAAATGACTATTTCTAGGTTAAATCATACTTTCCCACTAACTTTCATAGTGATATATACGAGGTGTAATTACTGGAAACTATGTTGCTGCGGCGTAGCATTTGTTATTACAATGTTTCTTTTAATTGAGATAATACTGCCAGTGAGAAGTTAGAGTGCTCTTTGCTAGTCATGGGCCATGCAAAAAGGGCCATTTATAAGGTCATCTCAGTAGTACAGTCCATGTCAGGGATTCATATAAATGGTCTTCATGTACCTAAAATAATATACTGGGGGTGCCAAAAAATATATACATATGACTTGTAGTCATCTTTTGTTTTTGGTACATATTGAGTACTACAATTTTAATAGTTTTTTCCTTTCTTAAAATATGTATACATTTTTTGGTACTCTCTGTATATTATACCACAGCATCATTTTAATTATACCAACTGGCAATCTGTATGGAGTCAACATTTTATTTTCTAAATAAAGATGTGATATAATTTATATAAAGTTCGGTAAAATTGATTAGTTTATCATTAAAAGCGAAGCAGGACAGACATATCACCAAGTTTGGTCTATTTTCTTTTAGTCCTATTCAAGGATGTGTCTGGGTAGCAGGAGCTTATAGCCTGTGAACAAGTCACAGTTGAAAGGCATGGACAATCTAACTGAACAGGGAGGAGACTTTTCATTATCATCCCTGGGGAGGGTTTCATTTACCTCTTTATCCTTCCAGTCCAAATATAAGAAGTACCGCCTACTGCATCACAAGCACATTGATGAAGCTGAGAAAGATAAAGTACAGATCTAATAAAGGATATGATATGCTTTATTTGTATGTGTTATTGGAATGAAGGAGGTTTATTATTATTATATGTTTGATTGCTTGTGTGTTGATTTGCTCAGCTGCATATTTTTTTCCCTTCGTAATCATGCAGTACCTTTGATATTCACAATGTTAACGATATTTTGGTAGAACCTGTTTTCTAAGAACACACTAAAATTAAAAGACAAGATTTCAAGGAGTAGAAGACACTGACAAGCAGAAAATACAAGTTCATAACAGTGAGTTTGTACCCGCACGCACACACACGTACGTAGACATAGCCAGACCCCTGTTCCCAACACACAACTGTTTCCAAACTTCTAGGCAGTTACTATTCTAATTTCTAATATTTTCAAAGTAAAATACATTTTGCACAATCTGTAACACTATGCCTTAAACTCACTTATAAATACTATTTGGGGAAAGCATTGCATACCTACAAAAATCAAAACAAAACAAAACAAAACAAAAAAAACAAATAAAAAAATCCCAGCAATTTGACCAAAATTTCCCATAATCCTTTTTGCCATTATTAATAATAGCAGTGATTAAGCATATGTGTTTTCAAAATCACTTTACATGTATTCTTATGCTGATTTATATAAATTGTAGATATTTCATTTTAAATAAAGTAGAAAGACTTAACAGACAGTCAATGACAAATAACAATTTGAAATTTTTATTTGCTTTTTAAAATAATTTCTATTTAAAGGCTCCAATTATTAAAAAAGCTCATAATAAGGGATATAATGGTATAAATCATTTAGTTAACATAAGAGATAAGAATTCACTAACACAGTATTTTAAAATTTAAAAAGTGTATAAATATGACATATTATTTTCTTTCCAAGTTTTAAAAATTCAGAACTTTAGTTTAAATGTAACAAATGTAGAGGATTAGTAGAACATGATAATTCATAAAATTTTCATTCCTAATTACAATTATACTTGTATTCATTATGGAATTGTTTTAAAGTTAAATGTCAATCTACAAATCATATAATAAATATATCAGCAATTACTGAAGTACAGTATTCATTTTTAATTTGCTATAAATTTATGTACCGTTGGACTATTGGTTACTATGAACTCTTGGTTTAAATTTAGGAATCGAAGTATCTAAAATGTAAAATTGTTACTCCACTAATAGGTGAATAAACAAGAAGTTGAATAAGTAACACAGTATTTAGCAATTTCTTGTTGATCTGATTTAAATTCCAAATGTATTTACAATCATAATCTATATTTAACTTTAATATCATACTACTATATAATTTCAAATTTTCTAATATAACTGCAATGTTAATAATGCTTTAAAAAAACACCTTTAAAATGTTTGCTACATACCTTTAAAGTTTAATTAATCTCTGAATCATGGGGAATACATACATTTTCATGCAACTACACTAAGCTTTTGATAGAAGTTAAACTGAAACTTCTTGACTAACAATTTAAATAACGTCTTAAAAATGCCTTGGTTTAAATCAAATTCACTCTAATTTGGGATATGTATTTTCTGAATTTGTCTCCTATGATCCAAAGCAACAGAATCAAATAAAGACTTTGGTGTGATAATCAGCAAACACAGCAGATTATAAAAATACAGAGCTAATGCCACATACTAAATGTCATAATGACAGGCACATATTAGGTGACATAAATCTTACTAATTACCAAATTTGTATATTTTGAAACATCCAAGTATTTGGATCATAAACTAACACTGTGAAAATTGAATCATGAGTTAGAATGAAAGAAAAGAGAACTAGTACGACACAAATGTTCAGTGCTCTCCCTTGTTTTAGTTGACTTTAAAGAAATATCAATCAGGTGCCTTCAGGATGAAGGGAATTGTGTTTGAAGTGGACTATTTTACTAATATTTTGAAATATAATAACTATTTTTTAAGTAGTCAGTTTTCTAAAAGTGAGAATAGGAATTCCACCTTGAAAAGCAGAATGTCTTAAAATAAATACTGGGGGTGTATTAAAACTCGTTAGAAAATTCATGGGGAAAAAAAAATCCTGTTTCACTTGACAGCTCACTGTAACGCATTAGCAGCTTCCTCCTGGGTGTTGGAATTAATTCTGCCACAAATATATTTAGTACGTTTCAGGTCCCCTCCCCAGTAGGTTTCCACACTTCATTCTTCAAGTTATTGCTGCTTTTTCTACCGCTCGTGCTGTGGAGAGACATGATAAGATATTAAAGGAAAACTGATTACTTTGGAGAGTGGACATAATCTGTTCAATTGTTTTAGGCACAGGCGCTTCTTTTGCCCAAGGAATTCTCAGAGAGTTTCTTTGCCTTAGCTAACCTTGCTCTAGGAAGCACATTTGTATCAATTGTTATGCATTCTGTTTCCAGAATTAGATGATGTTGGATTAATATTGCTGCTGTCACTCATTCTCCAAAGAATACTTTGTTTGATACTACTAAGAATTATGATTTTGAGATATTCTTTAAAGAGGAATATTGGAAAAGGGCATGTTGTAAAAATGGACAAAATACATGATTCTGACAGGAGTTTTTCTTCTTTTTGTTTGTGGTTTTGCCCAAGAATGATCAAATTACCTACTTTTCCCTTGTTGTGATCATCTATTCTTTTCCTTGATAGCATTTTTTTTGACTTATGTTTTAGTGGAGGTAAATGAAATCTTACACAAAAAAAAGTAAAAGGGACTTTCAGATATTTCACCCTGAACCATAATTTGTGATTGCTAAACAGCTATGTATTTTCCTAGGGTTTGTGATCATAGCTACAATTTTTCTTATCTTGCCTCTTTTTGGCCTCACTTTGTTCATACAAAGGAAGGGCCGTTACTCTTTGAGAAGGGAGTTCAGAGAAATGATAATTTTTAGGGAGTATTTAGGCATAGTGGATAATATATTTGATTGCTCATTGGTCAGACTAGACCACATTATATAGTTTTATCTTTCTCTCTTCCTTACTGGCTGATTCAATAATAAATAATGACTACTGGAATGCAAATTCTATGCTTTCAATTAAGATCATCTTATTAGAACTTAACAGAAAATATATACGTTTTCTCATCACCAGCATACCTCCCATGTTGTACTTTACTAGCTGGATGTGTTTTCAGAATAGTACTTATGTATCACAATAGCTATAGAACATAATAAAGGGTCATTAAGAAAGTTATCCTTTTTTTTGTAGACATAGGCGTGAAAAATAACATCGTATTACACAACAGGTATCATAAAGTTCTTTTCTAGTAATTCTATTTTTCCTTTAATTTGCAATTAGTAAACTTTTATTTACCATGGAAATGAATAGTACAACGATGGTTGTAATCTGAAGTAACATTATCTGATGTTTCTCTTTGACTACTTTACATTTAATTTGGAGATTTAAAATGTATTTCATATAGAGCTATAGAATGGAATCAAGTTAAACCTATATTCTAAATCCTAAAAATACTATAATTTTAGTTTACAAGTTAGACTATTCTATTTCAAAATATATTGGGTTTAGATTCCATTTCAATTTAAAATTAATTAGCTCTTGATAATTGAGGTTTACTGTTAATTAACTATTTCTCTCTTTTTAATCATTTTTCTTTCTGGTCTCTAGATTTCTCATTTGTAAAATAAATAGATTGAACAGAAAATCTCAAATGCACCTTCATGCTCTAAACTTCCTTGATTATATCTGCTTATAAGCTGTGTCGAGATCATATCGAACATATGCTTTCTCAAAAAATGATTTCAAAGCATTTGAAGATCTAAATAAGATTATTTATTTTCCAGCCCCTTAAAAATCCAACGTTGCCCTATTTTGAATGATTAAAACCTGATCTTCAAGTATAACTGATACTCATCTTTCTTCTGAACATAGAACTTAGGCCACAGAATGTGTATCTAATTCATTCTGGCTATCTTCACAAAGGAATTATTTGCTTAACAATCAACTGCAATTGTGTATACCACAGACTTAGATGCAGAACTTTACTTGGTCCAGATTTGGTTTATATAAAAACTACAACTATGTACTTTCAACAATAGGATTATTTTTCTTAAATCTTAACTATTTATTAAGCACTTCTTCCTGTACCATGCAACATTCCAGGTAAGGGGCAAATAAGCCAGGAGAACTATCAGTCATGTTTTGCTCTCTGTCAGATCTTATTTGAGTGTGCATATATGGGTGGATTTGGGGATGGGACTAGACAATGAACAAGTAATTAAGCATGTAAACAGAGTACAATGCTACAATACACTTAAAAAAAAGAAAAAACAAACAAACTACAGAGACATAGAGTAACTGGCTGGCTACTTCAGTGTAGATTGGGAAGTAAGCTCTGAAAAGATCACCTTCATCATTCCTCTCTTTTTTATTCGTAATATTATTGACTATATTTCCTACGGCATATATTTATAACCCTGAGACTTATTTGTTTTATACCTGGAAATTTGAACCTCTTATTCCTCTTTGTCTTCCCCATCTTTTAATTTTTCAATTACAGTTGACATTCAATATTAATTTACATTAATTTCAGGTGTACAGTGTAGTGGTTAGACACTTATATAATTTAAGAAGTGAGCCCCCTGAGTAGTACCGACCTGGCACTATACATAGTTATTATCATATTATTGATTATGTTCCCTATGCTTTACTTTACATCCACATTATGTTTTAGAATGATCGATATGTATTTCTTAATCCCTTCACCTTTTTTACACTGTCCCCCTTAGACCCCCTTCCATCTATCACTCTGATAGATCTGGTACCCATCTGACACCATACGTAGTTAATGCAATGTTATTGGCTATATTCCTTATGCTGTACCCTACACGCCCATGACTACTGTGTAGCAACCAATATGTGCTATGTACTTCTTAGTCCCTTCCCTTTTTTTTACCCACCGTTAACCCCCCTCCCATCTGGCAACCATCAAAATGTTCTCTGTATCTATGAGTCTGCTTCTGTTTTGTTTGTTCGTTTATTATGTTCTTTAATAATGTTCTTTACATATTTCACATATAAGTGAAATCATATGACATTTATCTTTTGCTATCTGACTTACTACACTCAGCACAATACCTTCTATGTTCATCCATGTTGTTAAAGATAGCAAGATTTCATTCTTTTTATGGCACAGTAATATTCCCTTGTGTATATGTACCACCGCTTCTTTATCCATTCATCCATTCAGGGACACCCAGGTTGCCTTCCTGTCTTGGCTATTGTAAATAATACTGCAGTGAACATATGGATGTGCATCTTCCCTTGAAGTAGCATTTTGGGTTTCTTCGAAGAAATACTCAATAAGTGGGATTACTAGATTCTTCTTTGTCTCTTATTATAGTCTTTGTTTTAAACTGTATTTTGTCTACTATAAGTTTTGCTACCCTCACTTTTTGTTTGTTTGTTTGTTTGTTTCCATTTTCATGAAATATCTTTTTTCCACTCCTTTACTTTCAATCTGTGTGTGTCTTTTGATCTGAAGTGAGTCTCTTGTACGGAGCATAAGTAAAGGTCTTGTTTTCTTACCCATTCAGCTCACCTATCTTTTGATTGGAACATTTAATCCATTTACATTGAAAGTAGTTGTTGATAGGCACGTAGTTATTGCCATTTTATTGTTTATATTTTTCTTTCTTGTGTGTGTGTGTGTTAAAGAAGTCTCTCTAAGGTTCCTTGTAATACTGGTTTGGTGGTGATGAACTCCTTTAGGTTTTTCTTGTCTGGGAAGTTCTTTGACTTCGATTCTAAATGATAGCTTTACTGTGTAGAGCAATCTTGGTTGTAGGTCCTTGCTTTTCATCACTTTGAATATTTCCTGCCAATCCCTTCTGGCCTGCAAAGTTTCTGTAGAGAAATCGCTGATAGTTTTATGAGAGTTCCCTTGTAGGTGACTAACTGCTTTCCTTTTGCTGTTGTTAGGATTCTTTCTTTGTCTTTAATTTTTGGCATTTTAATTATGATTTGTGTTGGTGTGGGCTTCTTTGGGTTTAACTTGTTTGGGACTCTCTGTGCTTCTCTGGCTTGTATATCTATTTCATCCATCACATTAGAGAAGTTTTTATTATTATTTCTTCAAATAGCTCTTCAATTACTTGCTCTCTCTCTTCTTCTGGTAACCCTCTACTGCAAATGTTTGGACGCTTGATGTGGTCCCAGAGGCCCTTAATCTCTCCTCATTTTTCTGGATTCTTTCGTTTTTTTGTTTCTTTTTTCCTGTTCTGATTGCGTGTTTTCTGCCACCTTACCTTGTAGATTGCTGGTTCGATCCCCTGCTTCTTCTAATCTGTTGATTCCGTCTAATGTATTCTTCGTTTCATTTATTTCAGTCTTTATTTCTAACTGGTTCTTTTTTATGTTTTCTATCTCTATTATTATGTTTTCTGTCTCTTTGTTGACGTTCTCCCGAGATCATTGTTATCACCAGTGTTTGGAATTCTGCTTCTGGTAGATTGCTTGTCTCCATTTTGTTTAGTTCTTTTCTGGAACTTTGTTTTGTTCTTTTATTTTGGACATGAGCCTTTGTTTCCCTATTTTGGTTGCATCATTGTGTTTGTTTCTATGTATCAGGTAGAGCTGCTATGTCTTCTGGTCTTAGTAGAGTGGTCTTATTTAGTAAGTGTCCTGTAGGGCTCAGGGGTGCAGTTTTCTTGAGCTGCACTTCCTGGTCACTTGAGCCGCACTCTTCAGGTATGTCTTGTATGGATTTTTATGCGCTCCGCTTGTAGTGGAGTCTTGGTTACTGTTTGCACATCAATGGGAGGGATTGACCCTCAGGATCACTGGTTGTGAGGACTGGATTTGTCTGCAGTGGAGGAGTTGTGCTGCAGGGGTTGACCTTGCAGAATAGGATCTGCCTCAGCAGGGCTCTGGTGCCTGTCCAATCTGTCCCTGGGTGTGTAGTACTTGGAGGCTGCTGGGTGATGCTCTAGATCATTTCAAATGGGCTGGTCGCACATGAGAAATTATGAGGAATTTTCTCCCAAGCACTGGAACCCTAGGCTGGGGAGGGATTTGGGCCCCTTGCTCCCCTGTGGGGACCTCCGCAGCTGAGATATTCCTCAAAATTTTTAACAGTCACACATGTGGGATTAGCCCATTCTGCATCTCTGCCCCTCCTACCATCTTGAGGTGGCTTCTTCTGTATGTCTGTAATAGTAGCCTTACGTTCAGCTAGACTCCAGGTGTTTGTCAATGATGGCTGCCTTGTGGTTTAGTTGTAATTTTGATGTGGTCATGAGAGAAGGTGAGCACAGCATTTACCTATTGCACCATCTTGACTAGAACACTCTCATTATCTCTTATTGAATGCTGAGCTATGAAGGGGTTGTCACTTTCCCTGAAACACAGGTGGGAGAATAGAATTATCCAGTTAGGGCCATGTTATAATATTTCTGGCTTTTTAATGCTGATTGTAGTGATCATTCCCAAAGCTGGCTAACCACTAGAGACATTGGATGGACCAAAAAGAACGGCCCGCCCCCTGACTAGAAATAGAACACTGAGATCTCCGTTTAAAAAAATTCCCAAAGTGATATGATGATATTCAATCATATTTTGGATTCAAAGTGTTGAATGAGGTTTTGTCCTTCTAGCCTGATACCACCAATCTTTTCATTCTTACGTCATAAATACAATAAATGCCCACCCGCTAATTCACACACTCAATAGTGACACATTTATATTATATTATATTATACTATTATATAATTATATTATGTATTGTATAGTATATATTGTGTATAATAAATAATATATAATATATTATATTAGATCGGGTCTTTATTTTAGTAAAATAAGATCGGGTCTTATATTAAGTTTTGCTCCAAAAGATGCAGTAGAGCTGATTGTCTGGCTAGGTCTTATTTTCAGGGAAACATGGTATTACTTACCTTCAAGAAAACACTTTATTTTACACTACATTATTTTTAGAGCATTTGTTTTTGTTAACAAGGTCCTTTAGTACCTTCTGAAAATCAACCTCATATAAAGTCCGATGTATTGTCTCAAGTTTTCATCCTAATCAAGTTAAACTGCATTGAATAAATGTGTTTATTGATTTCAAGGAAAATCCTCTTTGCAAGTATTCTGCCAACCTCCTTAACCTAGTTTCACTTTGAGGTATGTTTTATAGACAAAGCTATTTATTCTTATGTTATTCCATACTTGTTCTTTTTGGTATATTGTGTTTTTTTCTTATTTCTCTCATTTTCTTGAGATTTTGCAGCACTATGGAGGGATTTGTTTTTCGTTTCAAGGTGACTTATTAGTATTATTTGCATTTTTAAGATAAGGTATTAATCATTCAATCAAAGTTAACATGTAAGTATACTTGAGAAAATTGTTAATTAAAAACACTCTTCTTTTTAATTGATATACTGTCTTATATATTTTTTAAATTTTATTCAATGATTGCATTTATTTTGCTGAATTTTCTTAATGGCTCTTGCTATCAGAATTTTTATGATGTTAACTATTTCATAAAAATATAACTGCTTTTAGGAAAGTGCAACTAATATTGGTGTTACCTACAGTAGTTTCAAAGAAACGTATACCTAATGTGTGTGTGTATACATGAATGTGTGTATTTATATATTTGTGTGTGTATTCAATATTCTGGATTTGTCCAAAGGCATACTTTTCAAAGGGCACAAAAAAGTGTTGGCTTTTGATTATACTATGAAGTATTTGCTGCCTAATCTATTTATTGTAAGAATTTTAACAGGAATGTTTATTTCATTTATGTTTGCAAGTTTATAGAATATATTGATAATTATCTGTTTTTATGAAAAACATGTAAAGAGAGGGAATCCCTTAGCAGTTTTATCCGAACAAGTGGGAACAGTGTGACATCTGGCAGCACTGTGGACCACTACATTTTATTTGACATAACTATTGTTACTTCTACAGAAGCATCACTCATGCCCAATCACAAGAGAGTCTTCTTTCTTTTTTTTTTTTTTTCTTCAGGAAGCTTGTCAATGGAGTTCCGTTTTCATTTACCATCTTTTTCAGGTGTTTGTGTCAAATAATTATTTTCCATTTAGGGAAACCATTTTCCACGTTGTAAAAATAATTAATGTAAGCTGCCTTTTATTTTGAAAATACTTATTTGCATTGTTTCTCAAGAAATTCAGTTACTGTAATTTTTAATAAAATGAGAAGCAAATAAAAGTAATGTGGGCCATCTTTGTGCACAAGACATTTTGACATGGTTAGCGACTATTCATTTAATCATTTTACCACCAAATGTTCTCTGGGGTGTGTGTGTGTATGTGTTTCATTTTCTTTTCTTTTGTTTGGAGGGGGTGGAGGAAGGAGGGTTAGTTCAGGTTAGCAAGCTACTTGGGGTGGGGGGTGGATTATAGAAGCTCAAGGAAAGAAAATATTGTCTTTGTTTTCCTAAATATTGTTTTTAAAGATTCCTTATGGATTGATATTGAGCAAGCTTCAATTATAATATTTTCCTGACAGCTTTAACAATGGAGAAATTGTGGTAGAAATATCTATTTACACATCAATTTCCTCCATAAACAAAACTAAGCTAATATTCATCACTTTATCAATCAGTTTATCTATCCCACCATATATCCATTTTTCATTTCCTCCCACCCAAGTTCAGGAAATGTACACTAACAAGCTGGGAATAGACAGCAGAAGTAGCACTGTACTCCAGACATGCAAAGTTGGGAATATAAAAGGTACAGGATCAGTCCACATCATTTGGAGAGCTCCATATATAGTTATTATAGATCTGGAGATTGAAATTTACACTGGGAAAAACAAAGTTAGGGCTTAGAACACTGAGGAAATAAGAAATAATCCCAGTGGTCTATTTACTCAGAAAACACATTGTGGATGATTCTCACAAGTAGTTCCTCAGGCACTGTATGATCTAACTTAGTTATGTCTATAATCTTCCACACAATCCCTGGTGTAATGGCCGTTGGGGAACCATTTGTGTAAGTGGTCAGAGAACAATGATTTTGTAATCACAATTATTTAAAATATATTGAGAAGTTCTACAAGATATAAAACACATGCTTCAAGTTGTTTTGTTTTCTTTGTAGTTAGTAGCATTTGTTAAAAGATCTCTTTGTGTGGAGACTTTAACTGACTGTACCACATCATTTTCTGAAGACTGTCTATGGTAATGAATTAGCCACTTTCATGTAAGCTAGACTCAAGCCAGTGATTGGAGTAATAGAATCTTTGTCTCATCAATCTCATGAATCATTTAGTCCCCCTTTCAAGAGCAGTTCTAAGTCTATTTCCAAATATATATTCTATTTTTATATTATGCCAATCAAATACACTCTCAGAGGAAAGCTCAGAGAATGGCTCAATTATGGCCAGTGATGCCTTTCCCCTCAATTTCAAGACCAGTGCTTCTGAATTACTGTGGGCAAAAGTTGCATGTTCCCCATGGGGAAGAATAATGGAAGAGAGAGAAAAAAAACGATTTGATATTGTAGATTTAGAGTTCAGTATTTTAGCTTAAATCTTTGTTCCCTTGACTGTCATTATGTAGTAACAATATTCATTTGTGATTTGCCAACAATTTTAGGACATTACATTTGGTTTCATTATTCCATTAAAAACTATCTGCCAAAAATTTCATATTGTTTTTGCCAAAATGTACACAGATACTTTTGCATAATATACATAAGAGTTATAAGAGTGTGGTATAGTAAATAGGAATAATCCATCCAAAAAAAATTTATGGGAGTCAAGACACTCTTTTAAGCATAAGTTAAACATGGAATATTTTCTGTTAGTTGTTTTAAGCTTTCTAGTAAGTATCAAAATTTTCCTCTGATGATGAATTTTAGCCAACAGTTGGAAAATCAATCTTGAATTAGAATATTTACTTTAATTTCTGTCTTCATTAATTGTAATTTGTACTGTATTTACTATCTGCAGATAGCAGCAATTCCAAATAAATAAATATCAATTATACCTTTGACAAATTATAGTTCTGTCAAATTATAGTGAAGTCTAGGAGTAAAAAAGTATATGAATGTGTGACCGACATATAATTTTTCTTAATGACCAGACCTGACACAATCATTCCTACCATTTTATTCTTTTGAGTATGAGTGTGTGTGAATAAGGTGCTGTGATTATCATAAACTTGATGATGAAATTTAGTAATTTATACTTCTCTGACAACAGTATTCTAATGCAGTCGTATGCCAGCCCTTGTTTCTGTTCAACTTCTTTAAAATTATTGATTTTTCATTTTAGATAAGCAGAACTTTTCTAAAAGTATTTAAGGTACATAAATGCTCAGAGCATGTTAAATACTGACATTTTCCTATATTTTTCATTATACACTCTATCTGATTTTATCTTTTGGAACGCCTCTTTTCCCAGCTAAACAGTGCCCTTTATCTCAAAATGTGGTGATTATGTGGTCTAAAATTATTGATTTTTTAACATATGCCCAAATGGTTGAATGTAAAATGTGACAAACTAGAGAATATCAGTGTGAATTTGTCTTTTATTCATTTAACACAACTTCCATAGTATGCAGTATGACTGTACTTCATATCAAATTGTTCTTATGGAAAGACTACATTCTATTCCTCTAGTCTTCCTGGAACCACATGATAGAACATTAAATGGGAAAATTAGTTTGATCTCTTATCTTTCAGACACTTCAAACTTCGGAACAACAAAATTTAGATTACCTTTTTCAGGGATTCAGTTTTCAAATAAAAAATTATTTCTACACTAGTAGGAAATAATCTTTTTCT